>NW_003314295.1:1554477-1796630 GCF_000143415.4 Selaginella moellendorffii | reverse complement strand
ACAGGATCTATAAACTAGGGACATTCTTCTGGCGAGTTAGAATGCTGGGCGGAGTGGGAATCAATACACTCGAAACTCCGCCAAGCAAGCGATGGGTTTCTCGCTCATTGCTCCAGCTCTCAAGAATGTGATAGCAGCAAGTGACTTTGGCTATGACGAAACGAGCTCGGTCCGCATAGCCGATCTGGGATGTGCGTCTGGCTACAACACAATCCGTGTAGTGGGGCTTGTTGCCGAGGCAATTCGAGCATGCTCGAGATCCAAGCCTTCTTCTCGGACTTGAGCTCCAATGACTTCAACACGCTGTTCCAGCAGCTAGAACAGTCATCGCCATCACTGCGACGCTTCACTGCCGCTGTCTCTGGATCCTTTTACGAGCGTCTCTTTCCCAGCTCCAGCCTCCACATTGTAATGTGTAACATATCGTCGCATTGGCTGTCCAAGGTGAGACTGGATTCAAGTTCATTCCTTCGATTTAGTTCTTCCTTCTATGGGCATTTTGGTCGTCTCTCCAGACTCCGGAGAGGAACGTGGATGATCGGTGTGGTCCATTCACGGCGAGGAATGAAGCCTTTGTGGTGCAAGCTCATGAGGATCTTTGCCGGTTCTTATCCTGCCGAGCACAAGAGATTGTTCCTGGAGGAATTCTCTGCTTGATTGTTCTCACGGATGCGAGTTGCCAACCCTAGTTCACGTCCTTCGAGGACTGGCATGTTACACGCTTGGAGCTGGCATGGAACGATATGGTCGAAGAGGTACGCATGCATATAGTTTCTGGAACCATGACAAACTTGTTTTACGGCAGGAACTGATTGATCGCGAAACTCATGCTACGTTCTGCATGCCTTGGTTTTTCAGGACCATTGACGAGGTGATAAAACCAAATGCCGAAACCGGGGAATCATTCGCGATCCTCACACTCGACCAGGGCAAGTGTTTGGTTCCAACAATTTCCAACGGTCTAAGCCTCCAAAGCTATGCTGCAGCTGAAGTTTCCTTCTGAACATTACCGAGGGATCCATCTCCCGGCATCTCAGAAACAATGGCGACCTGGTAAGCAAGTTCTACAAGCGACTTTATGTGAGATTCATCCCGGGGAATCCATCTGACCTCCCACCTCATGTTAATCATTCAATGGCATTAGCGATCCTAAAACGAAAGTGACGATTTCGAGGTCCCACCGAGATTCGAACTCATGTCGTAACCACTAGCCTATATAATAACCAATTGTTTTTTCTGTAACAAAGTATTTGGGTAAGGTAGATCAGGAAGCGTCCATGGATTCCCAGCCGCCTCACGTTCTTGCGTTTCCATTTCCCACGCAGGGTCACATAAACCCGATGATACTTCTCTGCCGCAAGCTCGCCTCCATGGGATTCGTCGTAACTTTCCTCAACATTGGCAGCAAGAACATGAGCTCCACTGCTGATGAGCAATTCAGGTATTTTTTTCGTGCTCGAGCTCTTGGAGAGTGCTTTGAATCGATTATCAACACCCATTTGAGAACTTCATGTAAACAGGATCATGAGCATCTCTGACGAGTGCCTCCCATCTGGCCGGCTTGGAAACAATCTCCAGATGTATCTCAACGCGATGGAGGGCTTGCGGGGCGATTTCGAGACAACCGTGGAGGAGCTCATGGGCGATTCGCAGCGGCCGCCTCTCACTTGTATACTAAGTGACGCTTTCATTGGTTGGACTCAGCAAGTGGCCAACAAGTTTGGGATTTGCAGGGCGACTTTGTGGACGAGCTGCGCGACGTGGGCTCTCGCGTGTTTCCATTTCTTGTCGCTCGAAAGCAATGGCCTCCTCCCAGCATACGGTAAGAACCATTTCCATAGCTACTATTATACAAAACTCTTTGCAGGAAGTAGCAGAGTTTTGGATTTCATCCCTGGAATGCCATCTTCTTTTGCTGCGAAGTATCTTCCTGACACGATCCAGAACGTGGAGCCTTACGATCCAGGCTTTCTCAAGCGCCGGCAGAGGAACGAGATAATGAGAAACGATGCTTGGGTGCTCGTCAACTCCGTTCTGGAGGTGGAGGCATCGCAGATCGAAGAGATCTCCAGGAGCGAGAACCCAAACTTCGTTCCAATCGGGCCCTTACACTGTCTAAGTACGGATGACACCCGCACCGCGCGATTAGCAGTCGCCAGTCACTCTCCCTGGAGGCAGGATCGAAGCTGCTTGGACTGGCTCGACCGGCAAGCTCCAAATTCGGTGCTCTACATCTCTTTTGGGAGCCTGGCAACCGCTTCTCACGATCAAGTGGAAGAGATTCTCGCCGGACTGGATAAGAGCGGCAGTGCTTTCTTGTGGGTGGCAAGGCTGGATCTCTTCGAAGACGACGACACCCGAGACAAGATCGTGGCTACGGTCAGGAACAGCCAAAACAGCCTCGTCATCCCGTGGGCTCCTCAGCTAGAGGTACCAGAAACAATAGGATGAAAGCTCATAATCAAGTTCTGTACATCTACAGGTTCTTGAGCACAAGTCCGTGGGAGCATTCCTCACACATTGTGGTTGGAATTCCATCACGGAGGCCTTGGCCGCCGGAGTTCCAATGTTGTGCAAGCCTTGCTTTGGAGACCAGATCATGAACTGTGCCTTGGTGGTGGATCATCTCAAAGTGGGTCTTCGTGCTACGGACGAGGAGCAGGACAAGCAAACCAGCGCTGGCCGGATTGAAAAAGTGGTGAGGCTCGTAATGGGGGAAAGTGGACAGGAACTGCGAAAACGAGCCAAGGAATTGAGCGACACCGTCAAAAGAGCCGTAAAACATGGCGGAAGCTCGTATGCCAACATGCAAGCTTTTGTGGAGGACATGAAACGAAGAGCATTGAATTGACAAAGGTGTTTTTCTGCGATCTATACCAGCAATATAGGCTTTCTTTGTCCCTCGATCAGAGAAAATGCTCCAAGAACAAGCATGCGTTGAATTTTCCTCTCGGTGCTTCGCGAAACTACAGCGACCTGACAAAAGCCACTTCTTTGAGCAGCCCGAGTGGCCAAAAGATCACATAGCATTACTTACTTGCTGCTAGCAAACTTGTGTTCTCTACGAGCACTTCAAAGTGTCTGGAACAAACGGCTGTAGAATATTAAGAATATACTGCTACAAAGACTCCTTCAAACCATACACAAAATTGATATCTTGCATTTCCTTGGATTAGCCCTGAGACAGGTCGGTCATCTGGACCACCTCCATGGAGTGAAAGGTGTCAAAAAGCTTGTATCGTGAGACCATTGTGGCATCCAAGACATTCGATCCAGCTCTGGAGCCCATGAAAAACTCGGTGACTGTAAGAAGAGCCATCCATGAGATTGCTCATGGAACATGTCCAAGGAATATTCTAGATGGCCGTTCTCATTAATACCAAGTCTCCTATCTGACCGTAAGCATACGCAACAATCTTTCTCTTGTATTCCATTGAAGATCTCCTTTGCATGGACGACATCTCAGTTTTGAGAAAAGAAAATATTTCCAAGCATTCTTCTAAATAGCTTCGAAATTCATCTTGTGAAGTTATTGTTACTGTGGGCATCAATGAGGAGGAGGGCATTGCTTGCTTCATGCTAGTTTCTAATAAATTAGATAGAGAAAATGGGGATGGTAGTCAATTCTTTTAGAATGTAAACTAAAATAAAAATATTTAGATTTGATAATTATAGTGTTAATAGTTAATCCAAAATTACAAAGTTATATTGTGAAGTAAGTAGTAAAAATTAATTTTAAAATATTAATTAAGATGAATTATATTCACTTTGTATTTTTTTTCTCATTGCAAATGGAACTTTAACTCTCAAGTCCAGGAGTTTCCATGCTGTGCTTGCATTGCTTTGCCCAGCAAGTTTTCAGACTCTCAAAGTCGGAGTTCCATGTTTCAAGGAGGACATGGATGCCGAACGTAAAGTAATTTTCTATTCGAGTGTCTTTTCCCATTTGGAAAAGATGTAGGTTTTGGGTATGGTAGATCGAGGAAGCCATGGATTCTCAGGCGCCTCACGTTCTCGCGTTTCCATTTCCGGCCCAGGGTCACATACCTCCGATGCTGCATCTCTGCCGCAAGCTCTCCTCCATGGGATTCGTCATAACTTTCCTCAATATTGGCAGCAAGAACAAAAGCAGCGCCACTGGTGACGAGAAATTCAGGTGCCTCACACAGATGTAGTTCTTTTGTGTTAAATCTTACTCGATCTTCCCTGGAGAAGCTCCTTTGAATCGATTCTCGATCTTGTGTAACAGGTTCATGAGCATCTCGGACGAGTGCCTTCCATCTGGCCGGCTTGGAAACAATCTCCAGATGTATCTCGACGCGATGGAGGGCTTGCGGGGCGATTTCGAGAAGACCGTGGCGGAGCTCATGGGCGATTCCCAGCGGCCGCCACTGACTTGTATACTCAGTGACGTTTTCATTGGGTGGACTCAGCAAGTGGCCAACAAGTTCGGGATTTGCAGGGCAACTTTGTGGACGGGCTGCGCGACGCGGGGTCTCGCGTATTGCCATTTCTCGTTGCTCGAAAGCAATGGCCTCCTCCCAGCACAGGGTAAAAACCACTTCAATCTTCCATTCACGAGCTTTCTTTGCAGGAAGTAGCAGAGTTTTGGATTTCGTCCCCGGAATGCCATCTTCTTTTGCTGCGAAGTATCTTCCCGACACGCTCCAGGTCGAGGAGCCTTACGATCCAGGCTTTCTCAAACGCAAGCAGAGGAACGAGATAATGAGAAACGACGCTTGGGTGCTCGTCAACTCCGTCCTGGAGGTGGAGCCATCGCAGATCAAGGAGATCTCCAGGTGCTGGAACCCAAACTTCGTTCCAATCGGGCCATTGTACTGTCTATCGGACGAAACCTCGCGATTATCAGTCGCCGATCACGCTCCGTGGAGGCAGGACCGAAGCTGCTTGGACTGGCTCGACCGGCAAGCTCCAAACTCGGTGCTCTACATCTCGTTTGGGAGCCTGGCAACCGCTTCTCACGATCAAGCGGAGGAGATTCTCGCCGGACTGGACAAGAGCGGCAGTGCTTTCTTGTGGGTGGCGAGGCTGGATCTCTTTGAAGACGAGGACACCCGAGAAAGGATCTTAGCTACGGTCAGGAACAACCAAAATTGCCTCGTCATCCCGTGGGCTCCTCAGCTGGAGGTAACCATGCGAAACAATTAAGTGAAAGCTTATAAGAAAGTTCTTATCGACAGGTTCTTGAGCACAAGTCTGTGGGAGCATTCCTCACACACTGTGGCTGGAATTCCATCACGGAAGCCTTGGCTACCGGCGTTCCAATGCTGTGCAAGCCGTGCTTTGGGGACCAGATCACGAACTGTGCCTTGGTCGTGGATCATCTTAAAGTGGGTCTTCGTGCCACGGTCGAGGAGCATGACAAGCAAACCAGCGCTCACCGCATCGAAAAAGTGGTAAGGCTCGTAATGGGGGAAAGTGGACAGGAGCTGCGGAAAAGAGCCAAGGAGTTGAGCGACACTGTCAAAGGAGCCGTGAAACCTGGCGGAAGCTCGTATGCCAACTTGCAAGCTTTTGTCCAGGACATGAAACGGAGAGCATTGAAGTGAAAAAGTTTAATCAACTTTTGCTTGTACGAGGCTTGGTTGATCGAGTGAATACAAGTTTGCTAGCAGCACGTAATGTGATGTGATCGCCTGGCCACTCGGGCTGCTCAAAGCAGTGATGGAGCTTGCGGTGTTTGTCACGTCGCTGTGGTTTCGCGAAGCACCGAGGAGACAAACCCACTCTAGAATGTCTGGAACAAACGGCATTGTGCTGATGAGCTCCTTTGCATCTTCCACACGTCCCATCCGGCCGAGGAGATCGATCATGCAGCTAAAGTGCTGCTTGGTGCAAAGCAAGGAGAAGTCGAGAGCCATCGACACAAAGTGATGTCTCGCGTCGCAGAGCTTTCCTTGGGAGCTACACGAGATGAGCACCGAGACGAAGGTTGCAGAGTCGGGCATCTGGACCATCTTCATGGAGTGAAAGGTGTCGAGAGCTTGCTTCGTAAGACCATTGTGGCAGTAAGAAGCGATCATGGCATTCCAAGACACTCGGTCGGGTTCTGGGAGCACATAGAAAACCCGGCGAGCTTCGCTGAAATGCCCGTTTTGAGCGTAGGCTGCGAGAAGAGCCGTCCACGAGATCACGTCCTTCTCGGGAATCCTATGGAACACTTCCAGAGAATGTTTTAAATGGCGTCTCTGGGAGTAAGCTGAGAGCATCGTGTTCCAAGTCGCCATTGATACCTCGGAGCGAGGGATTTCATCAAAGAGGAGCTTCATTTCTTCCAAGTCTCCTCTCCGGCCATAAGCATCGAGCATCACATTCCATGCAACGCTGTCTTTCTCGTGTATGGCATCAAAGATCTCCTTTACACTGGCGATATCTCCGTTTTGCGAAAATTTCTTTAGCATCAATGTTGAAGAGATCAGATCCATTCCCGGCATTCTTCTAAACAAGCGCTTGGATTCTTCGATATGCCCCTCTTGGGCATATGCGCAGCACAGTGAAGTTACCGACAGAGTGTCTTGCTCGGGCATTCTATGAAACAAATCCCTTGCTTCGTCTAGCATCTTTCCATGTCGAAGATAGCCGGATAGCATTATATCCCACGACGCAAGATCACGCTCCCCCATCTTATCAAACATGTCTTTGGCTTTGAGGATATGCCCGTTTTGGGCATACACAGAGAGCATGGAGTTTTTAAGCACGATATTGTCGTCCTCGGCCGTGTTAAATATGTCCATTGCTTCCTCAACATGCCCTTCTCGGCCTAAAGCCGAAACCATGATTGTCGAGGAAACGATGTTGTGCTCTGGAAGCGAGTGAAATATCTGGCTAGCTTCGGGCAGAAGCCGGTTGTGAGCATAAGCAGCAAGCATGGCGTTCCAGACGGCCAGATTTTTCTCTTGGATTCCATCGAACAGTAGCTTGGCTTGCTCGATCCAACCCATGTCGCTATATAGAGAAAGCATCGCCGTCCATGAGACGACGTTATGCTGTGGCATTCGATCAAAAACAATCTTTGCTTGGAGGGATCGTCCACATCGAGCACACGCCGAGAGCATCGAGTTCCATGAAACAATATCTCTCTCGGGCATTTCCTCGAAGATCTTTTCCGAGTCCCGGGGCCGTGAGCTCTGACCGTAAGCACCGATCATCACTGCCCAGGAGAAGAGATCCCGCTGTGGCATCCGATCGAATGTGGCCCTAGCTTGCTGGAGATCGCCCGCGTGAGAATATGTCGAAAGGAGGGAGGTCCACGAAGCCAAATCTCTTTTTGGCATTGAAAAAAAGAGTTTTTCTGCTTCGATGGTATCTCCACGCGAGCTCATCAATGCCAGCATTGCATTTGCTGACAGAAGGTCGTGCTCCGGCATCCTCTGAAACAAGCTGTTTGCGTGATCAGCATCCCCAACAGTGGCAAATGCTGAAAAGAGTGTTGTCCAAGAAATAAAACAATGCTGTGGCATAGAGATAAAACAGCGGTTAGCTTCTCCTGTACAAAAATTACGTGCGTAAGCCGCTAGCATCGCGTTGAACGAAACAAGGTCTTTCGTTGGCATCCTCTGAAACAAAACTTCAACTTCCGCTAGATACCCTTCCTTGGCATATGCGGTAAAGATGGTGGTCCAAGATACAGCATCTTTACGAGGCATGGAATCGAATAAATGTTTTGCTCTTTGCGTAAAGCCACAAGAACAAAACCCATCTAGCATTGTGTTCCACGCAACTAGATCTTTCTCCAGCATCGCCTCAAACACGTCCCAGGCACGGTCGATATGCCCGTGTCTGGCATACGCCGAGATCATGGTGGTGGAGGCCACTCTTTTGCAATGTGGCATCGCATCCAGCAGCACGCGAGCATCGTCAACAAGCCCATTTCGCGCGTAGGCCGAAACGATGAGCGTCCAGGAGAAGGGATTCTTGGTCGCGTCGGGCATGGCATCGAAAACAGCGCGCGAGCTCTGGGCGCAGCCACACCGGCCGTAGGCATCGATGAGCTTGTTGTGGAGGAAGGCATCGCTTGGCGCCAAAAAGGGGCGGATCCTAGCGTGAGCCTCTCGAACCGCGGAGATGGAAGCGCAGGATCGAAGGAGCCGGAGACAATCCTCTCGATCCATGGCCCATTCTTAGTAGACTGTAATTAGGCCGCCTCCACGGAGCGTGATCGGCAACTGAGAATCGCGAGGCTTGTTGAGACGAAAGGTGTGTACGGATGAGAGTACGGAGGGCCCAATTGGAACGAAGTTTGGGTTCCAGCTCCTACTTAGAAAATTTGGTCGGCAAGCACAGCAGGGGAACTGCGAGTTCCATCCGCAATGCGAGACTACGGATTCATTCCAGCACTGCTTGCGATCGATGGCACTGAGAAAACTTTCAACCCATGGTGATCTAGAGATAACATTGACTCGAGAGCCTAAGAGATGATCAGACCTTTCTGTAACCTCCTCATCTGTAAGAGATGGTGGCGAAAAAATAGATCGTGTCTTCGATCCATGGAGATTCTAGACTGGGACAATTTGGATTCACGTCATTACATCGCGTAAGAATTCCCCGTGGGGGTCATCCTCCACCATTTTGTTTTGAGGATCCATTCATGGGAATGTAAGCGCAGCTGGACTCAAAGCTGCCGGGGTGAAAGATTAAAAACTCTCTCTTTTCTGGGACAAAGGTTCTCAAATCGCTATGCAATCCGCCATCAATTACCGTTAAAATCGAGAGAGGGATGACTTCATGTCATTGAGCGCATTCTAGCGTATTTATAGATTATGGTCGATCCTTTACAGTTTCTAAGGCTTTGGTGTGTGCTAGTCCTCTTTTGTGTTGTTTTTCACCGGTTCCTAGCTAGCGAAAACCCAGAGAGAGGTCAGCGACGCTTCAGATCACTCAATGTGGAACTTGCGAAAGCGATATCTCTGCGAGATTGTTCTTGTTTTGCTCGTGCTGCAAGCGATCCTGGCTCGCGGCAGATTCAGCAGCGATGGTAAGAGCTGCACACTCGTCTTGTGCTCTAGAGAAACTATGCTGCAGTGACGAGCCATCCGCGCCAAAGAATCCGTCCAGGTTCGTGTAATGTATCATCGTATCGTCTGCGGAGAGCTATGATCGTCTATTTCGCAACCATCCCTGATTATATAAACTTGTAAAGCTTAACTATCTCCGAGTCGTCTGCCTAGATTGAAGTGGTTTTTACCGCGTGTTGGGAGGAGGCCATTGCTTTCGAGCAACGAGATACGCGAGACCCCGTGTCCCGCAGCCCGTCCCAAAATTCACCCTTGTTGAGTCCACCCAATGAGAGTCACTGAGTATACAGGTGAGTGGCGGCCGCTGGGAATCGCCCATGAGCTGCGCCACGGTTTTCTCGAAAGCCCTCCACCGCATCGAGATTCGAGATACATGGAGACTGCTTCCAAGTCGGCCAGATGAAAGGCACTCGTGTAAATGGAATAACTAGCTAGATTATATATAGGTACCTGAATTGCTTCTTTTGAGGAAAGTTATGACGAGGCGAGCTTGCGGACATGATCAGGTATATGACCCTGGGCAGGAACGGAGGCTGGCAATCCATGAGCTTCCATACACAAAACTTGCTCATTCACTACCAACTTAGATGCGACTTTTGGAGCTGCGAAAAAGAGCCAAGGAGTTGAGCGACACAGTCAAAGGAGCCGTGAAACCTGGCAGAAGCTCGCACACCAGTTTTTGTCCAGGACATCAAACGGAGAGCATTGAAGTGAAAAAGCTTAATCAACTTTTGCTTGTGGTTACATTTAGTTTGCTCAGCACGATCACCTAGCCAGCTAATCGAAACGCTCAATTGATGACGTGGCAGGGCTATTGTTAAGCTAGCATTTAAAACAGCCAAAAAATTTCCTTTTTTGAAACTCATTTATATTTTATCAAACTCCAAATCTTAAATTGAAATGTGTAAAGTTAGAACATACAATTGTAAGTTCACAAAAGTGTAGCTTGGTGCAAAACAAAGAAAAGTCAAGAGCCATCAACACAAAGTGATCTTTTGTGTTGCAAAACTTTCTTTTGGGATGAGCATTGGTTGAGTTGGGCATCTAGATTAACAACTAGCTCAGTAAGACCATTGTGGTAGTAATGGCATTCCAAGATATTCAACCTAGGGTGTTCATGGAAAATTTAAATTTCACAAACATACCTATTTTATATAAGAAGAATTGTCTATGAAATTATGTCAAAATTATTAATGTTGATTCAATATAAGAATTTATTTAGAAAATGTAAGTATATTTTAGGATATTTTTCAATTGAACATAATTTTTAATGTTAATATATATTTAATTTTTTAGTTAAATTTTTCTTAAAAATAATATAATTTAATATGTCTGAAAATAATCATTTAGTTTGTTAATTACTACAACACCATAAGGGATTATTACCACTATAAAATTTATTGATTTAACAACAATAAAGGTTGGTAGTTCCTTTAGAAGGCAATCAAAAAAATGTAAACAAAGATTAATCACTTTGACAAATTAAATTTTTTTAACACAAAAATTTTAAAGAAGATTATTCTTTATTGATTTTGACCATATAAATTTTAAGTTGATGGGCTCAATTAGTAAATTTAATTATATTTTAATCAATCTTAAATCTAATTATAACATATTTATTCCTTTAGAAGACTTTAAAGAATAAAAATTACTAAATGAGAGTAATTATTTATTATGTAATATCCATATAATTTAAGAAAACTAAACTTATCCAAAGTTAATCTTTATACATTCAAATATATGAATCAAAATTTCCAAAAGTAAAACTTTTACAAAAATTATTGAAAAAATATTCATAAAATCATACATATGCAATCTGCTAAAAATTAATTCTAACAAATGCATAATTAAAATCCTAATCTTTTTTCTATATGAAATATAAAAACTGAAATTAAAATATAAACAAGTTTATAGAATGTTTTTCTATGAGTTGGTTAAACAATAAAAAACCTTATTAAATAAATTTTTTATATAGTTATATACATAAAATGCATAACTTTGAAGAACTATTTGAAATTTTTAAGGGTATGTTTAAATATGATTTGGATGATTATTATTTTGTAGTAGAGTTATATAAAATAGATTTGTTTGTATAGATTTTGGTCATTTAATATTGTTGGTTGTTACAAGGACAATATAAACTATAAATAATAGTGTCAATATGAGCTAATATACAACAAAAATTATGTTTTACTTTTTGTTTAATACTATTATTAATTAAATTTATTAATGTGTAATTTAGTTAAAAATTCTCAAATTTGCTAAAATAAAAGTTTATACGAGAGCTAAATAAGTATTCTAAATGTAACTTTTTTTTCAATCTTTATGAGTAATCATGTAGTTATATCTTTGTAAGTAATCAGATAACTTCTTTATACTAATCATATTATAAGTTTTCACAACTTTACTATTTCATACTTTAGAGTGTTAGAGAATTAGTTATAAAAGTTATCTTAAAAATGTGTATCCTTATGTTTGTTGAAAGTTTGTTATTATAAGTAAGCGTATAATTTATAAACACAAAATTAATCTTATGATAGGAGAATAAGAATATACTAAAAAACACAACATAATCTAAATAAATAACAACTGAAAAAGTCCTAGAAGATTCAAGCATATTTTCTACCACCCAACACAAATTATCACCTGGAGCAAAAATTGCTAAATACCCTCTTTTGTCATAAAAAATAGTGGTCCAAGATACAGAAATAGATATTTTGCTCTTTGCCAAGATCATGGCTCAGGCCACTTTCAGGTCCATTTTGCTTGTATGCTGAAACAATGAACATTCAGGTGAAGGCATTCTCACTCGCATTGGGCATGGCATGGAAACAGCTCTCGCCCGCCGTAGGCATCGATGAGCTTGTTGTGGAGGAAGGCAAGCGTTGTCAACAAGGGGCGGATCCTTGCTCGCACTATGGAGATGGAGCCACAGGATCGCAGGAGCTATGGCCATTCTAGCAAGCGCGAGATAGATCAAACTCTATCAAAGTTTCCTTTTATTTTGGAGATAGCTAAGCTCTACTTACGGACTAAAGAACTGGTTGCCACATTTACACTTCCAAGTCTCTGGCATGTAGTTTGAGAACCCAACAATGAAGTGCTCCCCGACCTCGCGATCGTCTTGATTATCGCGCTCTTCACGCGGCTGTTCTTGGTGTTCTTCGCGGGGATTCGAGGACGACATGGGTGTTTGCACCGCCTGGCAAGGAACGCAAGCGTTGCACTTGTTATTGCAGCTCGGGGGGCTCGATCCGATCTTCTTGTCCTCCCCCAGAGCCTTGACGAGCTGACACGGTGTGCAAGAGGCGCATTTGTTCAGGCAGCTCGGAGGCGTTGATCCAACCACTGTCTTGTCCATAGCTGTGCTCGATGTTCTCGGTGCTCTTGCTGCCTTGTGCTTCTGCGAAAGAGATAGACGATTACGTATTGATAGATGATCCAGACACAAACCTGGAAGGATTCTTTGGCGCCGCTCCTCGCGGGTGGCTCGTCACTGCAGCATAGTTTCTCTAGAGCACAAGGCGAGTGTGAGTCACAAGATTATCGGGTTGCAGCTCTTACCATCGCTATTGAATCTGCCGCGAGCCAGGATCGCTTGCAGCGCGAGCAAAACAAGAACAATCTCGCAGAGATATCGCCTTGGCATGTTGCACATCGAGTGATCTGAAGCGGCGTTGACCTCTCTGGGTTTTCTCTAGCTAAAGAACCGGTGAAAAACAACACAAAAGAGGAACACGAACGCTCGCGTCCAAGCACACACAAACACTCGCAGACACACTAGATACTATAAACCATAGCCTTCGAAACTGTAAGAACAAAAGCTATTAGCACCGCAGATGAACTAGAGCCTAGAGAGGATCGATCGTAATCTAATCACGGGTATAAATAAGCTAGAAGATGCGCTCAATGACATGACCATATTCTTGTCTATCTATCCCTCTCTCGATTTTAATGGTTTCTTCTGCTTGAGGTGATGGCAGCCATTGCATGGGGATTTGAGAACCTTTGCTCCTCTCCAGGAAAGAGAGAAAGTTTTTAATCTTTCCGGCAGCTTTGAGTTGTGTGAAATCGAGCTGCGCTTAACTTAGCAAATTGCGCTCACATTCCCATGAATGGATCCTCAAGACAAAATGGTGGAGGATGATCCCCACGGGGAATTCTATCACAAAGACAATACTACTACTACTAATAATAGTAATATAATAATTATATATATACTATAAATATAAATAAATAATAAACAAGGACATCGTTCAGTACAAAATGTTGGTCCACCCCTCTTGGATCAGTCCACCACGCAGCAAGCCCATCACCTCAAAGAGCTTACTTCAGCTTTTATAAATGAAAAGATGTGACACAGCAAGCCTTTGCCGCCATAGCTGAAGATTCATGGTACAGCTTTGAAAGTAACCAATGTACCCAAGTGTCATGTTTAATCTAATCCGGCCAGCCCGCAACCATTTGTTTATAGTTCACGCACGCTGAGACACATACCGGGAATGGGCATCTGTAAAGGCTCGGCTTCTTGAGACTGAGGTTGTAACATTGTTTATGGCGAAGCTTGCCTCAAGGACCATGGGGGCGATTTGAAAAAATGGCCTCTCGCCCCTCCTCGGCCCAGAGCACAAGAAATTACGCGGACGAAGGAGGATGATACTGGAAGAGTTAAAAACTCCAAGAGAGAGGAATAGCCTAGCTTTTAGTTGCTGGTCAAATTCTCCTCCGAGCTGCCGAGAGAAGGTCCATTTTGTGTGGCTGTGTTTTTCTTCTGCCAGGCCAGGCCTTGACAAGAAATCAAAACTCCACGCTGATTGACACTTGTTTACTACGACTACGACTACGAATCAATTTGAGAGAGAGAGAGAGAGAGAGAGAGAGAGAGAGAGAGAGAGAGAGAATTTCTTTGATATTTGGACTATGGTAAGCTATTTTTCTTCGATACTTGGCATTGATTGTGTTGAGTCAAGGGTAAAAGAAGTGTGCGTTGGCAGCCCAGCAGCACCTCTCACCAAAAAGAGCAAGAGATAAATTTACAAATTCGTTTGTTAATAGTAGTCCACAGTGATTCAACAAGAGAACGAGTCTCTCTGGGCCAGATCGTGTGGAAGGAGATCCAAAACTTAAGAGGTGACGATGACCAAGGAGGAGGAGAACGATCGCGGAAGAAAAAAAGAAAACGTAGATAAGAAAAGAGAAATCTCTCAAGGCGTGGCTGCTACTTCCGATGTTGGAGTTGATCCAGCAGCGACGGTAGCGGTAGAAGCAGCAGCAGCAGTAGTAGTAGTACTTGTCATCGTAGAAACTGGCATCGCGGGCGAAGAACTAGAGCTAGAGGAGGAGGAAGTTATAGAAACCGAGGAGAGCATCCCCGCCGCCGCCGCTACTCCGCTTTTCAAGTCCACGACGAGCACGCTGATGTTGTCGCCGCTGCGGCGATTGTAGGCGAGCTTGGTGAGGTAGGCGGCGGCGACGCGGGCGTGGGAGGTCTCGGTGCCGTGCGTGTGTGCCGAGAGAGCGTCGAGGTTGCTGGTGCACCGCCCCGCCAGGCACATCCTCGTCACCTCGCACACTTGCTCGTTGGTGAGAACGTCCCACAAGCCATCGCTGGCCAGGACTAGAAACTCATCCTCGTCGCTCCTCACCACGCACTTGACGTCCGGGTTTGGGATGACGAAGCGGTCGAGGTAGCGATCGCCTGGAAAAAACCAATGCGACTGTGTCACTCTCTCCGAAAACAATCCACAAGCAAGAATGCGAAGAACAAGCGAAAGATGGAACTTATAGCAAAGCATGCGAAGAACAAAGATGGAACTAATGCGAAGAACAAGCGAAAGATGGAACTTATAGCAAAGCATGCGAAGAACAAAGATGGAACTAATGCGAAGAACAAGCGAAAGATGGAACTTATAGCAAAGCAAAGCGAAAGATGGCAAAGCTCACCGATCGCTCTGGACATGGCCAGCATTCCCATGACTCGGTAGCCGTTCCAGAAGATGACTCGACCGCCGGCGTCCTCGATGCGTTGCATCTCATCCTCCTTTTCGGGCTGGAACACGAGAGATCAACGCAAAGTTGGGTGTGTTGAACGTACCTTGTGATCCACCGAGAGTGGAATGGCCCGACCACCGCGGCAAAGAACCACCCGCGAGTCCCCGCAGTTTGCTATGACAATCCGGCAGCAGCTCACCACGGCGACGACCGCGGTGGATCCGACCGTCTCGCAGCAAACGCCCGTGTTCACCTCGCACTTGTCGCAGTTGCCTGGCCGCAGGCACATCGAGTCGATCTCGCCGTCAACTTTGAGGAAGCACGACTCGAGAGCCTTCTCCCACACGGTGTTCCAGCACGTCACCTCGTTTGCACTGGCAAACCCGGCCAGAGCTATCGACTCTTTGATCTGTTCCACTAGAGCGACGTGGAGACGATCCTTGCAAAAGTGTGCTACCTGGAAAGACGATCAAGAACAAACAATGAAGAAGAGTGCCACTACCTGGGATCCGCCATGCCCATCGTAAACACCGAAGAAGTGGTGCGAGCTATGGTGACCATCTTGGCTGGAGTGACGGGCAATGTCACAGGGAAGTGACAGAAAGTCTCCAGCGATGGTAGCAGCGTCCTCCATCTCCTTGCGGCGTCCGATGAAGGACACCAATCCATAGCTCGGGAAGATATCGTTGGCAGCCACGCAATCGCCACCCTCGCCACCCTCGCCACCCTGGTCGCGCGACGCCTGTTCTTCCTGGCTATCCCTTCCATCCGGGAGTAATCTGTGCTGCTGCGTTTGATCGAGCAGCGCGCCGGAGCTCCCACCGCTGCTCAGGCTGCTGCCGCTACTAGTCCTGCTACTGGCATTCCTCCTGTCGTGTCTCTCGGAAGAGATGAGATCGCTCTCGTAGGCTGGCGGCGTTGACAAAGATGGTGTTGCCTCCGAGGACGATGGAACGAGCCCAGACATTCCGGCCGCGCTATCACATACCCCCAGCGGCATCCATCACCACTACACATTCCTCCTCCTCTTCTCCCATCTCTCATCGTTGTTCACTCGCGGGAGCTCGGACGACACCTCCAAATGCCGCCACTGGGCATTTGCTGCGACCCTGCGAATCCAGCCTAAAGTGCTTCCAGCCGGCGAATCCAGCCCCGGGGATCAAAAGCACGCCCGCCGCATGTCCTGGAGCGAGCCGACGCTGCGATTCCAGTCTAGTGGAGCAGATCACGAGCCCTGGGGGAGGAATTCCGTGGAACCCATCTGGGATTTCGGCGGAGCTGGGATTGGGACGAGTCTCACCTGATTTGGAGCGCGCCCAATGCAGCCCAATGCGCTGCTCGCCTCGCCATTGCCGCGGCTCCAATCCCTAACGCCCAGGAGGAGGGCGCCGGATTCGCCCGCGAAGAATTGGCACTGGGAGCAAGAAAGAAACGAGGGCTTGTGCTAGAGATGCGAGGAGAGTAGAGAAAAAGAGAGAGAGAGAAGAAAGGGATGGGAAAATGGGGTGTGTCAGTGTGTGTGCACGAGAGAACGCTGTGGAATCCGCTGGAAGCGAGCGAGCAAGCGCAAGCAAGCAAGCAAGCACACGAGAAAGCAAGGAGAGGAGAAAAAAAAAAAAAGGAGAACCTCAAGCTTAGCTCCTTCTCTCTCTCTCTCTCTCTCGCGCTCCACAGCCCAGGAATCCCTCACACACTCTACAAATCTCTTCGCTGGATTGAAGAACTCCCTATGACCTTTCTCTCGCTCACACACACACACACACACAACACACACTCTCTCTCTCTTCTCTCTTTCTTTTCTTTTTTTTTTTCTTCGGCCAGGCAGCCTCCTTTTCTCTTTCTGGCTAAGCAAAGCGCGATTAGGCGCAAATCCACGTATGTTGGTCGATGCCACGTCCGCCGTATCCTTCTGGTATTTCCAGGCGACGCTGTAACGCATTGATTGGTCAAACGGGGCGGGTACAAAATGCATTATCCCGGAACCATGACAACGAATTGTTACCACCCTCGAGCTTTTAAATGGGTGATTTTACCCCTGTTGGAATATTCTCCAGCCAACCCCGTACATGCACGACGGAAATTTCAGCCCACAGAAATGAAAATGCCGAACTTTTGCGATAGAATTCTAATCTTTGCGTTTTAATCTTTGACTTGCGAGTATATGAAATTATTGATTTGTATATTGTCCCATGCTGTGCTGTTGTTGTTTGCTTGCTCTATGTTTGCTGTGATAGCAACAGCAACTTGCCAGCAAAACTTTTGCCAAAAGGGATCAACAACACAACAATTGAGAGATGGATTGATCCACTTTCTCTCCCTGCCTGGATGGTTTTTGATCCATCCATGGTTTTTTTTCTTATCCTTTTTAGTTCTCTTTTTTACCTTTATCTATATTCTATTCTTCCTGACAGCGTCGAATTGTGTATAGATTTTCCAGACAGGACAGAATGTTTGCAATTGGACTTGGTTGATCTCAAGTATCAGCTGGGAAATTTTTTTTTAAAAGTTTCTCCTTGCATGGTCAGATCTTTCGTACAACGCAACAGCCATGACTTGAATCATCGGGGATTCACATCTCCTCCTCCTCGAGAGCTCGTGATTTGGATTCGCGATCTTTTCAAAGCAGCGCCCACTCCTCCCATGCTAAAAAGTACTACTGGGCAGGGTTTAGACTTAGTAAATTATATTTCTTGTCATGGACTTTGTGGATCAACCAACATGACAAATAACCATTGTAAATCTCCCCCAAATAATAAATACATGGTAAATTTGCACTTCCTAACAAAAAATGTGGTTCGGTCCATCTTCCAATTCCCAAGCGCAAAGCCATGCAAAGCGATCAATCTTTTACTACGTACTATTTTTCAGTTCGTGAAATCATACCATGTGTCGTCATCATCGGCTGCGTCACCTTTTCTTATATGTTAATCCTGGAAATTAGTTTATTCACTAATTTGTAGTTCTTAGCAGTATACAACGCGACAATGTGAAACATGCCCATATACCCACAGCTGGCATTTGGTTGACGCATTATTCGTTTAATCACGCTAACCCTTCCCGTTTTGCATATCTCATGGTTTGGAAAGAGACGTCTTCGTCCTCGATTCCATCACACTAGGGTGGTGTGTTGTTGGTTTGGTGGTCAGAAAAAATAAGATCCCAGGAATCTTTGCGCGGCGTCTATTTGATCCATCACTCGTGTGTGTCTGTGTTTGTTGTTGGTGGAGAGATCTCTCCAGTCTTGGGTCCCAAAGATAAATTTGGGAATTTTTCTTGATTTCTTGGGAGAGACGTGTTGGGTGTAGAGGATGATTCATCAATTGGAAAGCACCATCTGGAAAGGAGAAAGCTACGAAAGGGGGCGATGCCGTGTGCGTGGCGAAAAGTGGTGGGGATGAACAGTGACGCTGGCTTTCTGCCCGGGAGCAAGGAAGAAGGATCTATGCATTACAGGCTTTTGATGTCATCAAATCAAGAGCTTTAAGAGAGGGGAAACTAAATGCTAGGTGGATGGCCCAACTCAAGAGAGGCGAGATTGGGAGCTTGGGCATGGCGAACCGGGTTCTCCCCGACAGCTCTAACAGCGATCCACTGAACTGGAATTCGATGATATCGACTTACGCCCGAGTTGGGCAGGTCGAGCGGGCGAAGGAGATCTTTGACCAGTGCCCGTGCCGGGACGTGACGACGTGGACGGCGATGCTGGCTGCATATGCCCAGAACGGGCATCTGCAAAACGCCCGAGAGGTGTTTGAGGGCGTCCCGGTTAGAGACGTGATTACGTGGAATGCCATGTTGGCTGCGTACGCCCAAAGCAGCAAACTTAATCAGGCCGAAGGGGTGTTTGACACGATGCCGGAGCGGAATCTTCTGACGTGGACCTCGATGCTGTCAGCTTATGCCCATTGTGGGCATCTCGATAAAGCTGAGAAAACGTTTACGCACATGCCAGAAAGAAATGTGGTATCTTGGAATGCTCTACTTTGCTGCTACTCCCAGCACGCCATCTTTGAAGATGCAAAGCGCACGTACGAAAAAATGCCGGAGCACAACCAGGTGACGTGGACATCGATGATCTCTGCACTTGCCCGGCGTGGGCATCTGTCGGAGGCGAGTATCTTGTTCAGCGGCATGCCGGAGAAGAACCTGGTAAGCTGGAACGCGATGCTCTCGGCTTATTCCCAGGCCGCCGATGTGGAGGGCGCCAAGCGCTTGTTTGATGAGATGGGGTTGAGGGATTTGGCGTCGTGGAATGCCATGCTTACTGGATATGGCCAAAACGGTCACTTGGGCGAGACAAAGAACGTATTCAATGACATGCCGAAGCACAACTTAATCTCGTGGAACGCTTTGTTGTCTGCGACTGCGCTGAATGAGGGCTTGGACGAAGCAAAAGAGGTTTTCAAGCGCATGCCGGAGAAGAATCTTGTGTCCTGGACGACGATGCTTGGAGCGAGCGCTCAAAACGGGCATCTCCGCGATGCAAAGAAGATCTTCGATGCGATGCCAAACCATAGCTTGGTAACTTGGAACTCCATGTTGGCTGGATTCGTCCAAGCTGATCATCTGGAAGAGGCGAAGTGTCTGTTCGATCGAATGCCATTTGGGGACTTGGTCTCATCGACGAGCATGCTACACGCTTATGCGTCGCGCGGGTACGTGGAAGAAGCTAGCCGGTTCTTTGCAAACATGCCAGAGCTTACCGTAGTTACTTGGACGGCCATGCTTACTGCCTACGCCCAGAATGGCCACATCGAGCAAGCCCTTGGATTGCTTGGAAAAATGCCCGAGAAGAATGTGGTCACTTGGAACTCGCTGCTCTGCGGCTTCTCGCAAAACGGGATGCTGCGACACGCCGAGTTTGTTTTTGAAGAGATGGCCGAGAGGGACTCTGTGTCGTGGAACACCATCCTTGCGACTTATGCAAAGTGTGGGCGGTTCTTGCAGGCCAAGAGTCTGTTCGATCGATTACCAGAGCAGAACCTTGTTGCTCTGAATGCCATGCTCGTCGCTTACTCTTGTAATGGACTCTTTGGCGATGCTCTCGACTTTTTCAGCACCATGAAGCTCTTGGCGATGCCGGACGAGACGAGCTTTGTGTCCGTTTACGTTGCGTGCTGTCACGGGGGCACCGTGGAGATTGCTATCGGTTTCTTCGTTTCGATGGTGGTGGACTTTGGGATTAGACCTGGGAAGCAGCACTTTTGCTGCATGATCGACGTGCTAGGACGGGCTGGACACCTCGACGAGGCCCACGATCTGGTAAAGAACATGCCTTTTGTGCCGGATGCTATGGAATGGAGATGTGTTCTTGGAGCTTCCAAGAATGATCTCCGTGGAGGGAGTCGAGTAGCAGGGAACGTAGCGTCTCTACAAACAGAAGAAGCTGCAAACTATGTGCTGGTGTCGAACTTCCTTGCTCCAATCAAACTACCTCGTTTGCAAACAACGAGGTAGAAACAAGAGTTGGATGCTGCTGGCTATGGTTCCCGAGGATCGAGAACAATGTTGCACGTCAATCCTTCCGCTAGCTCCACGCCCTCCAAATCTTTGGAGGAAAGCTGATACTCTGGCTTTACTCTTCTCACCGGAATAGTGATGGAGTAAATGGTGCCAAGCTCAGAATCGGTCGTCACGTTTAGCTGGACCTTCTCCTCCGACTCAACCTCGACAAAATGAGACATTGCTCCAACAACGTTGGAGACGATCATCCGCTTCGCTGCGTCGCTTACAGCACACCTATCTGCGATGAGAACCATCTTCAACCGCTGCTTCGCGATGTTGGCACTTGTCTCTGCGCTAGAGTTTGAAGGCGGGAAGAGAACTTGCCAGGCAAGCAACAAACGCTCCCAGAATGTTGGAACTCTATTCGAGCAGCTTTGCTCTTGGTGTGACACTGAGCACCTTGTAGAGTTTCTCTTGGCTCTTGGTGTGAGTCGGCGAAATCCCGTGTGGATCTGGAAATGCGCTCGTTCGATGTATCCTACAAACAGATGCTCATACATACCATGGAAGATCTTCGAGTGGCTGATCGTTCCGAAGTAGCAGGCTGCCAGATTGTTGTCAAGGCCGCCATCACCGAAACCCTCTTCTCGGATTGCGATTAAAAAAAAAAAAAGAACAAGAGTTCTACAGTGTAAGGCGGGAACCATGTAGAGACATGTGTTCCATGCCTTGGAAAAAATCTTCAACGAACAACTTTACCAAAGATTTTCTTTTGAGAGATTTTTTATCCTGCCATGTTTGCTACTAATAAGTATGCTGGAGCGTATTTGCTGTTGAAGCCAAGCACACGTTTGCTAGCTCGATTAGCGAGCTCCATGTTTTTGTGTAAGCCGCAAGACGCAAGCACACATGTCCAGTCCAAATCGTCGCCCACATACGGCATGGTCGCGATTAAGTCCTCGGCTTCTTTCAGGTAACCGGCTCGACCCAGCAAATTGGCCATGCAGCAAAAATGCTGCTTTGTTGGAACCAAGTTGTAGTCACTGCTCATGGACAGGAAGTATTTCCAGGCCGAGAAGAGATTACCACTGTGGCTGAGTGCCAAGAACACACACACGAAAGAGATCTCGTCTGGGAGGAGCGTTAAGGCCAGTGAGTGAAGCAGGGTGGCGAGGGAATCGATTTCTCCGCGCTGGGCATAGCCGGCAAGGAATGAGTTCCACGAGAAAGAATCTATTTCTGGCATTTTCGTGAAGAATTGCCAAGACTTTTGGAGCTTCCCGGCTTGGATGTAGCCCGAGAGCATTGCGTTCCAGGAGATCGGATCTCGAAATGGCAACGCATCAAATAAGAACTTAGCTTTACAGATATGCCCATGTTGGGCATATGCTGACACCATTGCATTGCACGAGGCAATATCGTGCTCTTGCATGGAGTGAAACATGTTTTCTGCTTCTTCTGTGAATCCGAATAAATCGTATGCACACAACATTGCCGTTGAAGATATCAAACTTCTGACTTTCAGGCGATCAAACATGCATTTTGCTTCTTCCAAATGGCCTTTCTGGGCATATGCTTCCACCATAATAGTCAAGCTTACTTCGTTCAGAATTGGAGTACGATCGTAGATTCTTTTGGCATCCTCAAATTCATTGTTTTGAACAAGCATCGCAAATATAGTGTTACGCGTAGTCAAATCGTGCTCTTCCATCTGGTTAAACAAATCAAGAGCTTGGCCAACGCGTCCATTGTGGCAATATGCTGATATCAGCGTGGTCCACGACACAAGGCTGTGCTCTTTCATCTTGTCAAACATTTTCTTGGCTTCCTTGACGCGGCCATTTGCAGAGTAGGCAGCTAACATTGCATTCCACGTAACCACATCCCGCTCTTCCATATTCTCGAAAATCACCTGAGCTTCATCCAGATGCCCTTTCTGGGCATAGCTTATTAGCATGACAGTCCACGACACCAAATCTCTCTCTGGCATCGTATCAAGTATATTCCTTGCTTTTGAGATTTGGCTTCTGTCAAAAGCATACCCAGAGAGCAATGCATTATAAGATCCCACGTTTCTTTCTTTCATTGTTTGGAAAACTTCCACCACCTCTTTCAAATGCCCTCTATCGGCATAGGCAGAGAGAATCAAGTTCCACGAGACAAGGCTATACTCCGGCATCGTGCTAAAGATTCCTTTAGCTTTTTCCATATGCCCGTTTCGGGCATATGCGCCAAGGATAGCTGCCCAAGTCACTTGATTTGTTAGAGGGATGGAATCAAAGAGTTTTTCCGCATCTCTAATATGCCCATTGATGGCATATGAAGACAACATTGCGTTATAAGACACAAGGTTTGGATCTGGCATCTGGGTAAAGATCCGCTCTGCGTGCTCGAGCTTTCCGGCACGGGCATACGCGGATAGCATCGAGTTCCAAGAGAAACTGTCCTTGTGGAGGATAGAGTCAAAGACGTGTATTGCCTGCTGCAAATGCCCAAGCTGGGCATATTTCTGGAGCAGCATGTTAGCCATCTTGAGGTCATCTGGAAGGTGGTGTTTGATGGTAGAGTGAAGACGAGCGAGAGCATCTACGCTACTGCAAAGCCTAATGGAATCGTAGCATTGGGTTCTATCCATTGGAAGGTAAAGAACCAATTGACTTCGGTAAGATCTAAGGGGAAATATCCTGTGGAATATGCGTAAGGGCTGGAATCACGAGATGTCAAGAGAGAGGTAAGCAGGGACTTAGCGCTAAGCTAGGACAAGGAGCGATACTGGGCAAACCCAGCAGCGCAAGCAATTCTCCAGGTTTCCTCGATTTTTTTCTCTCGAGCGAGTGCGAGAATGTGGAGCAGTGGTCCAGGAGCTCTTTCTCCCAGCGCCCTATTTTTCACAGTGGGTATGAGCTGAATTGGTGCTGAGAGCTGCAGAGAAAAAAAAAAGTTTTGGTTCTTCTTCCAGTCCATGACTCAAGATTTAGCTGCGCCGGCAGTAGTGTGAGAGGCTGCTGACTTCCAGATTCCAGGTCGCCGCCACCGCCACCATGATCAAGTGGCCGCAAGGACTCGCAAAGTTCATGCTACTATGCATCGCGCTCTTCACAGGTTTGCTCCTGGGGGTCCTGGCCAGCCTTCACATGTCCGACTATCTCAACCTCCGGCGTGGTTTTCTCTCGGCAAATCCAGGCAGTGGCTGCTACACCTCCTCCTCCTCGATCGACAGCTTGAAGTTCGCCAGGGAGTGGCTGTGGGGGGGATTTCCCGTCAAGCACAACGTTTCCGATCCGGAGCTCTTGTGGTTGGCTTCGTTGGCTCCACTGCGCCAGGGACCGCCAGTGAAGAAGATCCGCAAGGTGGCGTTTTTGTTCATGACGAGGGGGCCTCTCCCTCTGGCCCCGCTGTGGGAGATGTTCTTCCGGGGGAACGAAGGCCGCTACTCGATCTACATCCATGCTCTCCCGGGCTTCGCCATGGATCTTCCGAAAACTTCGGTTTTCTATGGTCGGCACATTCCAAGCCAGGTATGGCGACAAGCTCTCTCACTGTTCTTTTTCGCGTCCTTGGTTGTTTGGCTTGCTAGAGTGTGTTTGCTATACCATCTTTTTCTCCGTGAGGTAAGTTCGTGGATGATTTTCTGGATGTGTTTCCAGGCCTCCTTTCCTGAAAAGTTGATATTTTTCTTTCTCCACGCTCTCTGGTTTTGATCCAGACAGTGAAGACCTCCAATATCTCGTTTTTGTGTGTTCTTCGAACTTCGTTTACTGAAAAGCTGATGGTTTGCTTCCTCCACACTCCTTGGTTTCGATCCAGAGAGTGAACATGGATGCATCACACCTCCAAAATCTCGTTTTTGTGTGTTCTTCTTACTCGGGAACTAAGTGTTTGTGCAACTTCGTTCTTCCAGGACACGCAGTGGGGAGAGATCACAATGTGTGACGCCGAGAGGCGGCTCGTAGCCAACGCTCTCCTCGACCACTCCAACCACAGGTTCGTGCTCCTCTCGGAGAGCTGCGCCCCGCTCCACAACTTCACCACTTTCTACCGCTACGTGATCAAATCCCAGCACAGCTTCGTGGGAGTTTTCGACGATCCGGGCCCGTTTGGACGCGGGCGATACAGCACAAACATGCTGCCCGAGGTCAAGCTCGAGCAGTGGAGGAAAGGCTCGCAGTGGTTCGAGATGGAGCGGAAGCTGGCGCTCCATTTGGTGGCGGACAACAAGTACTATCCAAAGTTTCGGGATTTTTGCCGGCCCGCGTGCTACGTCGACGAGCACTACATCCCGACGATGCTGAGCATCGAGTTTGGCTCTGCGCTGGCCAACCGGAGCTTGACGGCGGTGGATTGGTCTCGGGGTGGCGCGCACCCGGCCATGTTTGGCCGCGATGACGTGACTCCAGAGTTTTTGGACAGGCTCCGGCGCGCTGGGGATTGCTCCTACAATGGCCGCACCGTCGGTACGTGCCTCTTCTTTGCGAGGAAGTTCTCGCCCAACGCCTTGGAACCGCTGCTCCGGCTTTTGAGAGATCAAATCTCTTCCATTTGAGCTTCGCTCCTCGCAAAACTAATCTTTTTTCTTCACACTTTTCTTCTCCAGTGTCGTCGTGTTCTTGGACGTGAAGAAGAAAAAACTAACTGACAAGTCTTCTCTTTCGGAGGACAAACTAAGAGCTCGTCTTGTTCTTGATGGAATCTCGGTGTTTGCTTTGATTCCTTGGGTATTTTTTTATCTTCAAGGTGGAGGCCACTTTGTTGGGTCACTCAAAATCTCTCGCAATGGTGCGCTAGTGTCCACTCGTCACGACGATGGCACCGGCAATTCTCGCTCCTTGTGGAGTCTCCGCAAGACCCACGAGTCCTTTGCCTTGTTTTGGAGCTCCAAGCAAGCAGAGATCCGTGCGTCTTGGCACCCACGCCGGTTTTGCTGCGGCGGCTGTTTCCACGAGCCAAGCTTCCTTCTCGGCAGCTCCTAGCGATGGAAGCCAGGGATTCTTCGCGGAGAAGAGGTACGATGCGATTGTGGTTGGCGCTGGAATCGGGGGCTTGGTTGCAGCAAGTCAACTCGCAATCCGGGGCGCTTCGGTGCTGCTGCTAGAGAAGTACGTGATTCCTGGTGGAAGTGCTGGGTTTTTCAAGCGAGATGGCTACACTTTCGATGTTGGATCGTCCGTCATGTTTGGTTTCAGCGACAAGGCAAGTGGACAAAGTTTGTTCTTGAGAAGAGTTCCAACTCTTTTTTGTTCTTGCTCCATCCAGGGGTCGATCAATCTGATAACTCGTGCCTTGGCTGCTGTCGGACGAAAGTTGGAGCTCATACCCGATCCCACCACTGTCCACTACCATATGCCAAACAACTTGTCCGTGAGAGTTCATCGAGACTACGAGGATTTCATCGGCGAGCTTGTCGACCAGTTTCCACACGAAGAGAAAGGAATACGAGGCTTCTACGGAGAATGCTGGAAGGTTTTTTTTGCTCGCTTTTCGTTGTTTCCTCGTCGACGAACCATCCATGCACAGGTTTTTAACGCATTGAATTCGCTGGAGCTTAAATCTCTCGAGGAGCCGCTCTACCTTTTCGGCCAGTTTTTCAGAAACCCACTTGCTTGCTTGACTCTTGGTGAGTTGAAAAACTCGATTCTAGACATTGGTTTTTCTCATTTTTTGTTTCGCGCAGCGTACTATCTTCCCCAAAATGCTGGTGATATTGCGAGGAAGTACATCAAAGATCCAGTTTTGCTGTCGTTTATAGATACCGAAGTAAGCTTTAGAACTTTTTTTTTTTCCAGTTTCGGCTTAACTGTGATTTTGTTCTAGTGCTTCCTCGTCAGTACCGTCGACGCGTTGTGTACACCAATGATCAATGCGAGCATGGTAACACTTCTTTCCAAAGAAGACGAACAGATTATAGCAAACACTCTTTGCTTTGTAGGTGATTTGCGATCGACACTTCGGAGGGATCAACTATCCCGTTGGAGGTGTTGGATTGATAGCACAAGAGCTGGCAGACGGCCTGATTGAGAGAGGAGGCGAAATTCGCTACAAGTCCAACGTGAAGAAAATCTTGATGGAGCAAAACAAAGCGGTGAGCTTTCACTCTTTTCGTTCCACTTTGTATATATTTTTCCCTTCTGTCGCTTCTGTTGGTTTGCAAGATTGTTTAACGAGTGTGAGGTCGCTTCAGGTGTTCAGGTTGGCGTGCAACTAGCGGATGGAACACGATTGCTTGGCAAAACAGTCATCTCCAATGCTACGCGATGGGATACTTTTGGTACTGTTTTCGACTATCATGGTGAATTTGGTTTCTAGAATATGACCTTGCGTTTGCTTCGATCACCAGAAAAGCTGCTCGATTCTGAAATGCCAGACGAAGAACGACGCTTCCAGACAGTCTACAAGAAAGCTCCATCGTTTCTCTCAATACATATGGGAGTGAAAGCCGAAGTTTTGCCTCAAGGAACCGAGTGCCATCATCTCGTTCTCGAGGTATGCTACTCGGGCTTTTCATTTCTTCTAGCTTGAGTCTTTGGTTTTCTCTTGTAGGACTCGTGGGATAACCTCGAGAAGCCTTATGGTACGATCTTCTTGAGCATTCCCACTGTTTTGGATCCCTCGCTAGCTCCAGAGGATCGCCATATTCTTCACATATTTACCACCGCATGGGCCGATGATTGGCAAGTACGTGGAGCTCCATAGCTTTCACACAAGCTTTCAAAGAAAAGACTAAAATTTCTGATGATATCGCAGGGGTTAAGTAGCTCGGAGTACAATGACAAGAAGGAGGCTGTGGCCGATGTGATCGTTAAGAGACTGGAAGCGAAACTGTTTCCCGGTCTCAAGGACGCAACAGTTCTTCGAGAGGTACGAGCAGGCTCTCAAGTTTCCTTCCTTGTTTTCATTTCTCTCACGCTAGACTTTGTAACTTTCGTGTGTCAAAGGTCGGGACGCCTAAAACTCACAGACGCTATCTCGCTCGAGACCAAGGAACTTACGGACCAATCCCTGTTGGAAAGCCCAAAGGACTTCTCGGGATGCCATTCAACACAACAGTGAGTTTGCGAAAAACCTGTAGAGCTTTTTATTCTGGAAGATAGATTGGATTCATCACAGTCGATGTTCCAGGCAGTGGAAGGACTATACTGCGTTGGAGATAGCTGCTTTCCCGGCCAAGGAGTCATTGCGGTAGCCTTCTCTGGAATGATGTGTGGTCACAGAGTGGCTGTAGATCTCGGTAAGTTCTTCCTTTTCAATCGATCGAAGCAAGAAATCTAAGCGAAAAACTTGAAAAACTCTTGGGTTTTCCTGCCAGGCATCGAGCAAGGCTCACGGATTTTGGACCAAGCGCTGAGCAAAACGCTGTCATGGTTTAGAACGCTGGCTTAAACGCGATAGCTTAATCTAATAAATGTGTTTACTCTTTAATCTCTCGAAGTTTAGGGTTTATGTTGGAAGCGATGGTAGAAGCTGCTGGGATGGCGCTAGTAGCGAGTATAGATTGAATTGGCGCGGCCGATCCGGTCAATGCGGTGCGATGATCTTCCCATTGATGAAGCTGGCCACTCTGGCATTGCGGACGCTGAGCAAGCCCGTGGCGAATCGGTTGAAGAAGACGGCGGCGCATCATCCCAGGTTTCGCGAGTCGATCAGCAAAATGGCGCAGGTATGGCGGTGGCATTGCGATATTTCGCTCGAAATCTCTGGCTCCTCGCGCTTGTTGTCGCGATTTCTTGCAGCTCAACCACAGGTTTAGCGTGAATCTGCAAAGGCGGATCTATGGCCACGCCACGGATGTGGAAATCCGGCCGCTCAACGAGGAGAAGGCCGTGCAAGCCGCGTCGGAGATGCTGGGCGAGTTCTTCATTTTTGGGGTCAGTAAAGTGCCACTCTTCGATTCGATTCCTTTTCGCATTGAGAGATTCTTCCCAAAAATTCTTTCCAGGTTGGAGGAGCAGTGGTGATTTTCGAGGTGTCGAGGAACGCGCGCTCGGAGGAAGCCAAGAGAAAGGAGGAGGCGAGGAAGGAAGACGAGAGGAGGATGAAGGAAGAGGTATGATCCATGGGTTTTTCTTTTTTCTCTTTCGATCTAGCTCTCTTTGGCAGGCGATCATGTCAAGAATCTCCGGAGTGGAGACGCGATTAGATGTCATCGAGGAATTGCTGCGAGCGAGAAGATAACTTACGGCCGAAGAAACTTTCGTTTTTAAATATCTTCTTACTCCAATTTTGGAGGCCCTTGAATTAGGGTTCTTGGCTGTATAAAATTCGCTATTGGGACTAGGGTTCTTGGTCAGTAGCTAGGGTTCTTTGGGCATCGGGGAGGATTTCCTTGTTTATCCTTGCGCTTTCATGGGTCTCTCTGTGGATCCGATGCAGATGCACGGTATACCAGCTGCTAATCCTGGTTTCTGAGATGCCCCTTTTACTAGCAGATCTGTGATGGTTTTTTCACTGCGTTATCTTTCCCAGTGCTCCTGGAAGCGTGAGGAAATCCTTTTCGCTGAGATCTATTTCATCAGCCCGGTGATGACCACTGTCTTAACCACACCGAATTTGTGGCTGGGCGCTCTCGTTTTCTCGGCAGGGATGAAGTTGCGGTAAGAGGGGTTTCGCATTGGCGGCGGCCCTGGCTTGTTTGATCGAGCATTTGTTTGGTCTCCTTACGAGACTGGGCTCGAGAACGAGTGTTGGGTCGTTTCCTTTGTGGGTCTCGTCTCTTTGCTGCGAATGGATTTGTCGAGAAAGAGAGCGCTCGGTTGTGTGTGGAGAAAACATGGCCTTAGTCTGAGGGCTCTCTTTTTTATTCGGTGTGTCCATCATCCATAGCAAGCTCTCTCCACAAAGCGTTTCCTACTATCAATGGTGACTACCATTGTACAGGAGATAACCGAGACCAGCACCCCAATTGCAAAGCTCACCGCAAGAACTGCTCCCAATCCACCATCGCCATCGCCATGGTCAGCACGATTCGTCGCTGTTGGTGGTGATGTGATGCATGACGCTAGAGGGAAACCACACAGACCGGCATTTCCTGCATAGCTGCTCGGATCAAGTGTCCAAAGCTGACCACCCTGTGGAATTGGACCGGACAAGTTGTTATGCGACACATTCAACCCTGTGAGGGACTGGAGAGACGAAAACGAGCTTGGAATGCTTCCTTGGAGATCATTGAATGACAAGTCCATCCCTATCACTTTCTTGAGATACCCGAGCTCCACGGGGATTGTTCCGGACAGGAAGTTATGTGCAACACTGAGGTAATTGGCGTCCTGCATGCTCCCAAGCTCCCGCGGGATGTCTCCCACCAGTCTATTGAATGAAACATCGATGAAGGAAGGGCTGGTGGTGGAGAAACCATAAAAGCTTGCTGGAAGGAAACTTATGGAGCATTTGCAGCCACCGCTCTTGGCAGAAAGTAGCCTCTCCATTTCTTCCAAAGAGATTCCTTGTAAGATAAAAATGTTGTCGATGCAACCACATGTTTTTATCCCTGTTGCTAGCTTCAAGCTCGTCCCAGCAACGTTGGATTTGGCAGATTTGGTGCCTGTGAAACCATTCAAAGAGGCTGAAATCCTCCCGCTCAAGCTGTTTCCACGGAGATCTATCGTCTGCATGGTCATGTTGCTGGGCAGTTTGCCCTGCAGGCTGTTGTTGCTCAGCTGAAGCACTATCATCTCCTTTGCATGCTCCAATGAATCAGGCAACTCTCCACTCAATCTGTTATTACTCAAGCATAACCATTGGAGGCTCTTTGTGCTGGACAACAGCTCAGGTGGAATGTTTCCACTGAGATTGTTGAAAGTGAGGATGATCTCGGTGAGGTTACTGCACGATGCAAGGTTTTGGGGAAGCTGCCCCTGGAGGTTGTTTACCCACGCGAGAAAGTGCTCGAGCTTGGGAAGTTGTTTGCATATGCTGCTTGGAATCTCTCCTGTTAACGAATTGAAGCTCAAATCCAACATCCTAAGGCTAGAGCAATTCATGACGCTGTCCAATACCCTTCCGGTGAGCTTGTTGTTGACCAGGATCAAGCTCTCCAGCCTCGAGGAGTTGAGCGATGGACATAAGGTTTCCCTGGTTGTGCTGAAATTGTTTGAGCTAAGATTAAGATGCTTGAGGTTCTCATGAATTGCAGGAACCGGACCTGTGAAGTTGTTGAAGCTAGCGTCGAGAAATTCTAGCGATGGCAAGGAGTGAATAGAGGGAAATGATGTGCCACGGAAGCTGTTGGAGGCCAGAGAGATTTGCTGCAGATTAGTACAATTTTTAAAAAGATCCTCTGGAAGTTCTCCGGTGAGATGATTGTGGGAGAGGTCTAGATATCTCAATCTCTTGCACTGTGAAAACAGTAAGTGGGGAAGCTCCCCACTAAATAAGTTGTTGGAGAGATCCATTACTTCCAAAACGCTGCCTATTGGCACCTGAATCTTACCCTCAATTTGATTGTTTGAAAGATTGAGAATCTTTAGACCTTTGCAGACTAGCATAGCATCAAAATTGGTCGTGAAAGACATGTTTTGATTACCCGACAGTTTGATCAACTCAAGTGAGCAGGCTTGTTTGGAGGAATTCAAAGCATCAGTGAAGTTGCTTCCCAAGACAGATAGCTCGAGTAAGAAGGGCAAAGAGTTGATTGTGGAAACCAAGAGCGACCCTGGAAGTGCTAAATTCTCAAGTGCAAGAATGGAAACTCGGCCTTTCGCCGTGCAGGCTATGCCGTTCCAGTGCTGGCAGAAGTTAACACTTGTATTCCAGCTGGACAGAGTTTTAGATGGATCGTCCACAGAGTTTTTGAAGCTCAAAAGCACAGATGACTCCTCTTTTGCATTCGAGAAAGAGCAGATGAAGCAAAAAACGAGAAGAACAATCACTATGCCTGAACTCATGAAGCAAAGCAGAGACACTCCGAGTTACTTGCCCTTTTTGTGTTCTTATGGTGTCCTCCAACTTGGCATATGTATGTGCACTTGGAGTCAATAGAATAATAAATGTGGTCAGTCAAAATGGTTGGGAAATTCTAATCAAAATTTTCCTTCTCTCTGCAGAGGCCAAAAATTTAAAAATACTTTTTCTCTGTAAATTAACATTCTTTCCCAAGATATTTTTGAGAATAGGCCACACAGATTTTTGTGAACAATAGTGAGTTCTTAAAATATACATATATTTTTTTGGACACAAGGCAATAGACAAGTATGAGCTTCCAAATATTTTATATTTTGCAGGGTTAATGTTATGGCTGCAGCATCAATGCTGCCACTGCGCGCCTTGGCATTCAATCCTTCCTTGCCATCCACAGGGCTAAATGGGGTTCTAGGAAATTCATTTATTTCAGTTTATAATTTATGAACTTTCTTAAGCACCAAGTGAATTTGGCTTAGCAATGTTTTTTGCAATTGTAAATTTTGTCTCTGAGCAGTGTTCAATAATTGTTGTCTCTATAGTGGCTTTTCAAGACTTTAAATGTTTTGGCTCCTGATATTTTACAGATCATCTAGTTTATCATTGTGCTTTTATGGATAGCTCATTAGATTTGATGTTTGAGTTAATTTCCTCATCTTGTTATTTTTGGTGATAATTGATTATCATTTTTTATTAGAAGTTTTTCTTGATTGATAATGAATAATTTGTCATTCACCAAGTGAATTATTTTTAAATAATAACTATGCATCTCTAATAAAAAAGTGATTGACAATCTTTAGTGATAGTTTATTTTCATTGATGGCTTATTGCAGGGTTTTGGATCTGGCTTGCGGTAGCGGAGGCAATAAGCTGGATGGACTAGGAGTGAATATTTGGGAGTGGACTTCTCCATGAAAGAATCAGGGAGGCCGAGGCGAGAGCTCAAGCCCTAAGAGCTATGAGAGCCAAGTTTGTGGAGTACGATTGTTTCTCGTCACGTTTGCCTCAAGATGTCACAGCGGAGGGACCGTATGACGCTTCCAGCTGCCAGCTTGCAATACATTACGCTGCATCCAACGAGGCTACCGCACGTACAGCCCTGTACAACATCTCGTCGTCGCTAAAGCCGGGCGGATGGTTTGTAGGCACCACGGGTGGTTTTGGACAAGCTAAAGAGGGTGGGCAACACGACAACGAATACGACTTTGCACTGGAGGGCGTGGTCATTGACTGCCCTGAGTACCTTGTGTTTTTTTATGCGTGGGAGAAGCTTGCAAGGGAGTATGGTCTGGAGCTGGTCATGCCTGCCAATTTCCAAGAATTTCCTGGCAAGCACAGGCTGAGCGGGCTCACAGCCGCGGAGGCAGAGGTTTTCCCCCTGTATTGCGTCTTTGCTTTCCAAAAGCTCCTCTGTATGAGCAAGAATAAGAAGCGCAAACGAAACTAATTTGGTGAAATAAAAGCCTCTCAATTAAACTTTGTTAAGAGGCAGCGTTCCCTGCTCTCATCTGCATGGTCACACCATAGAGTCCCTTGGCCATCTCTTCAAACACAAGCTCAGCATTTCACAGCATCCTGTTTTGCGACGACAGAGGAGCGAGTTCCAAGATAAGAAGGCTTTGCCTCTTTCAGATGACAAACCCAGCCAAGATGGAGTTCTAAGTTACTAAGCTATGGTTTGCGATCGAAAACTCCTTTTGCTCCCGTTTAGAGCGTTCCACGAGCATCGAGAGGAAGCATCTTAAAGCGTCTTCTATCCTTCCGCATCTTCCATCCTTCCGCAGTGACTAAATCCCAGAAACAAGCACGTAAAAGAGATCTGGTCGGCTTTGAGGTCTTGTAGATGCCAGTAACATGCAATCACGGCATCACACTGTGTTCATTCAACAGGGCTTTCGTGTCGTCATCAAGTCCCGAACATCCATACGCGCTCGCCATTACCGTCCGGCACGATTAATCTCGTCGACTACCATGCTCGAGGTAGTCATAGATTTGAGGCACGCTGGCCAATCTCACGCGGTAGGCATCGTGTTCAAAGAAGCAATGCATCTTCCAGAATGTCTCAAAGTCTACCAGATCCCCGATGTGGGCATATGCAGCAAGCATTTCGCGGACCAGGAGAAGCAATTCTTGGGTCGAATTCCACCCCTCGCGGCTGCCACATAGCCCATACATCTGGACGAGCTAATTGGAGAGATATGGACACCGAGATGCAAATGAGCTCCTGATTAATCACGAATCACAGGGTTGCTCGTCCTCCCCAGATCTGTGAAAGTCTTTCATGTCTTGGCCAGCATTGTGGTGTTTGCGCCGCGGCTGGCACATGACCTGCAACAGGGTCCTCTTCTTTGTCCACAGTCCATCCCTCTCGCACCTTCAGTGACTTCTCCCACACCCTGGAGGACGAGCACCAACTTAACCACCGAGCTTCTCGAGCTCCACACTCCGGGAATGGATCAGGATCAAGCGCAATTGCTTGGGCTTCTCAACCAAGCGCGAGAAGACACTCTTGCTACGGCGAGAAGCTCGCCAGGAATGTCTACATTTGGCACCTTGTTCAGGACATCCCCAGAAATGTTTGAGGGCGTCCGTCAGAAACGCCATGTTGGCTGCGTACGCCCAAAGCAGCAGCCTCAAGCAATCTGAGCTTGTGCTCGACTCTATGGTGGAGAGAAGTCGCCTGGCATGGACTCTATGCTGTCAGCTTATGCCGATTGCGGGAATATCGATAAAGCTTTGAAAACGTTTGCCCACATGCCAGAGAGAAATGTCGTGTCCTGGAATGCTTTACGTTGGTGTTACAGATTTGAAGAGCACTTACGAGAACATGCAAGAGCACAACCAGATGGCATGGACGTCGAAAATCTCTATACTTGTATCTGTCAGCGGCATAAGCTGGAACATCTCTTGCCGTCGACCTGTGGAGCGGTGAGATGAACTTCTCTTTTCGCTCATAAAGCTCTGAGGTTTTCTCTACGGTGCTTCTGGAAAACGTTTGCAGCTGATTGATTGTCTCGTGCACTATGTGAGGGTTCTCTTTCTTATCTTCTTGCAAAGGTGCTGGCCATTTCTATGCTCTTTTGTGTTTGTTTACTCTACTTTCATCCACAGGTACAGGTTCTCAAGTTACAATACTGAACATTCATGCCAGATACGTATGATCCAGAGGTACTGTCTGTGCAAATTTGCAACGCGTTGATTCTTGTGCCGCAGGTACTTCGGTTTTCAAACCTACTTGACTCCGTGGTGGTACCACAGATGCTGGAGGTGCTGGGAGTTCTTTTGCCATATGAGTATCTTTTGTGGCATGGCAGAGATCCGGCCGTGAAAATGAAAACTGGTTTTTGTCACAAGTCCGTGGAGATCAATCACTTGTTCGCCTACTCGTCCAGTCCCACTGTTTCCCGGAACTTACACTTGGCAATTATCTGAATAGGTGAGACTCTGAGCTACATTTTATATCCTATGGATGCGCTTACAGTAATGATTAAAAGAAATGAGCTCTTGCTGTTTCTTCAAGGTAATTTTGGTCTTCTTTGTCAGATGGTGAAGAGCATGGATAAAATGGTATGCTGCAAGCTTTTCTTGGTTAGTACTTGAGTGAGCGGCAGCTATACGAGATGATATACTTGTTCAAAGTCTCTTGTGTAACAAGAAAGGTGAACAAAATAGCACAACCATGTTGTTTCAGTTACTAATCTCATTTAGCAGATCGAGCTGTTCTGCCACTTTGGTGGCAATGCCTTTTGGTAGGAATGTGCTATCTATTGAACATTTGGAGAAGGAGCTTGACTTGGAGGTGATCTCCTCTTTCAGAGCTCTGGCAGATGTAAGGATCTCTATCTCAGTTTAAAGTGGCAAGTGCTGGGTGAAGACAATGGAGGAAAATAGTCTGGTTGCTTGAATCTATTAGTCACCCCGGCTAAATGTTTTCTCCCTTGGAGGAAGCCCATGACTACGGATTCTATCGTTGAAGTGAGGAATTCAGATACTCCTTCTTAAGCCAATCATTTGTTGTCTCACAAAGATCACATCTAAGAGATTCAAAGAGGAATGCAAGAGTATAAAAGAAAAATGGTAAAGAGCAAGGTGCAAACCATTCAATTTTGTAACTTAGCAAATCAAATTTATAAATTTGACTACGTTTGATAATATTATGTGACTCATTTACATTATTAAAACAAAGGTACAAACAAAAAATCAGAAAATGAGATAAATGGAAAAGATACAAGGAAGTATATGATCATGTACATGCATAGCTAGGTCTGGCTAGGTTTGTCATATGTATACATACAGTTGTTACTAAGTCTATCTCCTCTTACACACATGCATAGAAAATGAAAATTGGTATAAGTTTTTAAATTTGAACTTTATAGAAGGTTACCCAATCTCATTCACCTGCTGTTGCTAAGTCTGTTTCATCTTGCATACATGCATAGAAAATAAAGATTGGTATAAGTTCCTAAATTTAAATTTTATAGAAGATTTAGTTTACCCAACTTAATACTATTTAAACCCAATGACACTTTAACTTTTTGTTTTGGATTGTAATTTATTGTTTGAACTCTAATAAACTGCTCTTAAGTTTTTTTCTTTTGTTATTTATAATTTATTATGCTTCCTTATAAATTAATACTTTCATAAATAGAAGTTAAAAATTTCAAAAGCCCGACTCACCCTTTATATTTAGTATATTAAACCAAAAATTTCCAAACAAGTCACTCAACCTAATATTACTTAATTCAAAAAGTAGTATATAGATAACTTCAATGTATCCCAAGACAATTAACCAATTAAAAAAAGATTTAAACCCTAATTAACTGCTGTCTTTTGTTACTTACAATTTTTTCCACGTGATGTAAAGCTAAATAGATAGTAATATATGGTAATAAAAGATAATTTGAACATACATTGACCAATATAATGAAAAATCTAAAATAAATTTGAAATATGAATACTGGATTAACTAATGTTGTATGAACCTTTTGATAGTACTCTTGAAAATCTAAGCATTCCTTAAGGACAATTAAAACCATTTATGTTTAGTAATGTGAGAGCTTAAAATAAATATACAAAATCAATAATAAAAAAAAATTTAAAATTTACAAATTTATGATCAAAAGTTTTCAATTGAAACATGGATTAAATTTCTTTTTATCTAGTTTTTTATGGCCATTATGTAGCTACCCACAATAAATCCATAAAATAATGGCATGCTATAAATCAGATAATCAACCTTTATGCACTTTTATCAAATTTAACTCAATTATAAAGTCTTAGGGAAGAAAAATGCACAACCCTTAATCATTAATATACCATCAATTTTGAATCTTTTTTTTCTATTAAAAAGGCATATAATATTAACAAGTGGGAGAAAAGTTTATTTCTTAAATAAGTATTTTGTAAAATCCAATTATTAAAATGTATAAGAGTGATTCAATAAAAGGCTTCTTGATTTTTACATTTTGGTATAATGAGTTGGGTGAGAGTTCGACATCTATTATTATTTATACTAAAGGACTTACATTTTAATGCTAAATAAAGTAGAAATAATTTTACATTTTAACACTGATCCCCTCGTTAACAATAACCATAATGTATATTTACTTAAAATGTAATATGATTAAACTTTGCGAAGATCATAGTTTTAATTTAATATTGGAAGTGCATTCTTATGCTATCAAAAATAAATTAGCACACACTAGGTAGAAAGATAAAAAAGATCTAAAATAACATTAAAAAATTAAATTTTTATTAAAATTATATAAAAATTTATTTTGGAATTTATATAATTAAATTTTATGTTATTTTCGTAAGCTATAGACTCATTTATCACACTTGAACAAGGCTACACAAAAAAAAACATTAAGATAAATGCATTTCTCTATAGAAATTAAAAACCCTAGAAATGCAAACTCTTGAAATTTACAACATTACATCCCTTTTAAATTTATACTTTCTTCTTTTGGTATGGAAGAGAGCTAACTTATTCCAAATCTAACCTCAAAGTTTGTGAGGACTTATATTCTACCATGGATGTCATAGATGTATTTTCAGTGAAAACAAAGTTCACAAGTGAATCAATATTTTAACTTTTATAATTTTTTTATATAGATATGTGGTTTACTATTTAAAATTTTTCTCATATTAAAAAGGAGACAAAACAATTTATTTATGCATTCCATGCCAATATGGAAACTATACTCTCATTGGAAAGAAAATTACACTAACAATCAAATAATGATTTAAATATTTCACCAACTTATCATCAAGGTTCATGCAAAGTATCAAGGAACTAAGTAATGAAAGTCAATCAATTTAAGAACAGTGGAGTTACTCCAAAGCCTATCAAGCAATTAATTATTACGGCAAAAATTAATATAGTTGAAAACAATGGAATTACCATGGCAAATGAGGCTAACTGAGAATTTTACAATTGTTGTGGCATTAACTCCTAAAATTTAATTGTATAACCTTATGAATAATAAAAATACCCTCTTTTGCCAAAAGTAGCATTATAACACTTGTGGCTACTATCAAGAGTTTGGGAACAATTTGTGGCGTAACTTGATGCTTCCACCATTCTAGAGGGTTACCTAGTTTTTGTGATTCTACCTAGCACACACTAGATAAAAATATAAAAAAGATCTAAAATAATATTAAAAAAAAATTATTGTTAAAGTTACATAAAAATTTCTTTTGGAATTTATATAATTAAATTTTCCGGTTTTTTTCACAAGCCATAGACTCGTTCATCACGATTGTACAAAGCTACACCAAAAAAACATTGAGGTAAACATGTTTTGCTATAACAATTAAAAATTCTAGAAATGCAAACTTTTGAAATTTACGACATTACATCCCTTTTAAATTTATACTCTCTTCTTTTGGTGTGGAAGAGAACTAACTTCTTCCAGGTTTACCCTCAAAATTTGTGAGGACTTACATTCTTTAATGGATGCCATGGATATATTTTCAGTGAAAACAAAGTTCACAATAAATTAATATTTTAACTTTTATAATTTTTTTATATAGATATGTGGTTTACCATTTGAAATTTTTCTCATATTAACAAGGAGATAAAAAAATTTATTTATGCATTCCATGCCAATATGAAAATTATACTCTCATTAGAAAAAAAATTATACTCACAATCAAATAATGAATTAAATACTTCACTAACTTGCCATCAAGGTTCATGCAAAGTATCAAGCAACTAAATAACGAAAGTCGATCAACTTGAGAACAATGGAATTACTCCAAAGCTTATCAATTAATTAGTTATTACAGTAAAAACCAATTTAGTTTGGAATTATCATGGCAAATGAGGTTAACTAAGAACTTTACAATTGTTGTGACATTAATTAACGTTATGAACAATAAAAAAACCCTCTTTTGTTAAAAGTGACATTATAATACTTGTAATTACTATCAAAAACTTAAAAGCAATTTACGGTAGCTTAATGCTTCCACCATTCTAGAAGATTACTTAGTTCTTGTGGTTCGTGGAGTGCATACACATGTTATGGCTACTGTGACGAGTGGTTCAAGCTTCCCCTATTCCCGTGACTGTCCAGTGTGAGAGCTCTCTCTTTGGCTGACAACCCTGCATGGGAGCGGAGATTCAGGGTATTTTCCAGCGCTGGCTCCCTCTACTTCTGCATCGCGCTGTCCACGTGCGATGTGATCCAAGCAAGCCACTGGCACCTCATGGGCGAGCTTCCTGCGAGCAGCGAGAGAACAGGGAGGGGAAGTGCTTGGCTGCGCTCTGTGGCTCCTTGGTTGCCGGGTATGTGTGCACTGGTAGCTTCGAGCTCTTTGCCTGGGACGCAGCCGACAGGAGGTGGAGCTTCTGCCACGGACAGGAGACAGGGTCGACTCGCGGGATTCTTGTGTTTGAGCAGGACCATCTCCTCCTCTCTCTGCTCTCGACTGCCTGCCTGCGCCTTGTTCCATACACGAGGACGCAGCGAGGCGATCGACGCTCTTTGTCTACGATGGCTCCAATGGAATTGGAGTTGGACGGGTTGAGGCTCGAGCCGAGGAGTGAGAACCAGGTCGAACTCAGGAAGCAGTGGCGTTCCAGGTTTACAGCGGGATTGCTGGTAGGGTGTCCAACTTTGGAAACGACCTCACCACCCAGCTACTCCACTTGTTGCGCGGTGGAGTTGTGACGGAGCGCAAGTGCCCGGTGTCTAAAGTTGGTGTTGGAGGGTGTTTACGGTGACCTGGAGGTGGATGACATGCCGTACGAGTCTCGACTTTGCCAAGCTGATCGTCTCACCTACAAGTTACTCTCGACGTAACTCTCCAGGTAAGAGGCTATACTCTCTTTTGTCACCAAATGTCTTGGATTGTGGTTGTTTCAACAATCTGAGCTGCTGGAGTCAAGCGGCTGCGAATGATCAGAGAACAACATAGATCACGAGGAAAAAAATCTGTGTTCTGCGCTAGCTACATTACTCTTGACTTGCAGAAGCTGAAACCTTATGTGCTAGCATCTTGCACTGTAACCTGCACACATGTACTTTAGTTTTCATTTTTCCATCAATTTAAATCATCAATCAGCTTCATTTCACCATTAGATTTTTCCAGGGCTGATGGTCGTGGACTTTGAATTTAAAGCACTTTGCTGCATTGTTAGGACAACTCGACGTGCCTTTTATGAAGATGCTATCGAATGGAGGCAAGCTTCCAAGAAGTGGGACTTGAAAGTAGGGAACGCTGCCTTTTGCAAACAACAAGATTTGATTGAGAGACTTTTATACATTCATTTCACCAAATTAATTTCGTTTGCGCTTCTTATTCTTGCTCATACAGGGGAGCTTTTGGAAAGCAAAGACGCAATACAGGGGGAAAACCTCTGCCTCCGCGGCTGTGAGCCCGCCAACCTTCCTGCCCAGTTTGCCAGCAAATTCTTGGTACATGACCAGCTCCAGACCATACTCCCTTGCAAGCTTCTCCCACGCATCAAAAACACAAGGTACTCAGGGCAGTCATTGACCATGCCCTCCAGTGCAAAGTCGTATTCGTTGCCAAACACCAGCTCCTTGTTCACGGGTTTCTTCAAGCTGCACACTGTTGGACACCGTCGTGTTGCCCACCCTCTTTAGCTTGTCCAAAACCACCCGCGAGTCCACGGTGGTGCCTACAAACCATCCGCCCGGCTTTAGCGACGACGAGATGTTGTACAGGGCTGTACGTGCGGTAGCCTCGTTGGATGCAGCGTAATGTATTGCAAGCTGGCAGCTGCAAGCGTCATACGGTTCCTCCGCTGTGACATCTTGAGGCAAACGTGACGAGAAACAATCGTACTCCACAAACAGGCTTGAGCTCTCGCCTCGGCCTCCCTGATTCTTTCATGGAGAAGTCCACTCCCACGTATTTGTGCACTCTTAGTCCATCCAGCTTGAAGATGTCGCCTCGTCTACCGCAAGCCAGATCCAAGACCCGACCACCACCGCCACCAATAAACTCTGACAAAAGACACTGTTTTACTGCATTGTCAAGCTCTTGAAGGCGAATCACGCGACTCTTTGTGCGCTCGTCCCTTGTCTCCCTTGCCACCCGATTATAGGGCTCGTAGACGGACGAAATGACCTCACAAGAGTACACTGCTGCTGTTGCTGCTGCTACTGCTACTGGACGCGGCGCTGGCGCCAATGCTAGCTGAGATCGCAAAGCGGATGAATTCGCTGCGGCGGGCGACGCGATCGACATCGCTGGGATCTCCAAGGGAACAAACCTTTTTCTCCCAACGGCTGAGATCAAAGATTCTGTTAGATTCTTTGATCTCAGTGCATTATCGATCTGGTTCACCTCCATTCGAATTCATATTTTCCATGCATCGCATCACTTTGGACTATAGACTTCTTCACAAAAACTGGAATCTCGGTCAATGTGAAAAGATATAGCTTCCACTTGATCCTTTGTTACTTATAATAAGCTCTCCACTGACGTGTTCTGTAAAAAGCTTGCCAGACATTTTTCTCCAAGATTAATTTGCCTTTACAGGGCACCGAAATTGTTGGTTTTTGTCACAAAACCAACAAGTTGTTGTGGATTAACCTCCAAAGGTTTTCTTTGGTTGATTAAACAATTTCTAAGTTGTTTAGTTCACTTGATTAATATATTGGTCTTTTTTTGTTATGAATCGAATTGACACAAAAACTGGAATTAAACTAGCTGATTTGTTAAATAGTTTAGGGCTGGCCTTTAATTTGTAAGACATAGGGGTGGTATACTTAAGACATTTTTTAAAAAAATTGCTTATTACCTTGTACACTTTTTGATTCACAGAACTATTTAGCCTGAACTAATAGTCCAAAAAATATAAAGCACCCCTTGGGAGGTTCTTCTTCGTCCACAGTCCGTCCCTCTCGCGCCTTCCACTGTCTCCTTATTTCATAAAGTAACTTCTTCCACACGATTTTCTCAAATTAAGTGTTTAAATATCAAATATAAGTTTTGATGGTTATCCTATATGTGCAAAATATGTGTAAATATGGGTCTATTAGACTTCCAAGGAAGCATTGATGCCTGCCACATACTTCCATGCCAGAAATTGGTAATGCTGTGGCACAATTTAATCTTGTTGACTACAATGTTTTAGGTCTTTTCTTAGATTCTTTGAGAAGATGCAACTTCCAGTAATGGTGAGGGCGTATGGGTGTTCAGGACTTGATGATGACACAAAAGCCCTGTTGGAGACCATCCGGAGCAGAATGTGATGCCATGATTGCATATTACCTGCAAAATGGGCACCTTTTCGGCTGAAAGGCCTCAAAGCCGACCAGATCTCTATTTCTGGGATTTAGTCACTGTGGATGGAACGTCCAAGTGCTGCAAAGACACCAAATGGCATTTGATGAACAGGTCTTTCACCTCACCAAGATGTACTAAGCTAAAATCCATCGATACACTTTTGTGTTGAAGAATTAAAGAAGTTCTTTGCAAATATGCCAGAGCTTACTGAACTGCCATGGTTTTTGTCTACGCCCAGAATGGCCACCTCAAGCAAGCTCTTGGGAATTTGAATCCATGGTCACTTGGAACTCGCTCCTCGTGGTTTTTTCTCGTCTTAAAACCTGAGCTTGTGTTGGCCAAAAAGGACTCTGTGGAGTGGAACACCATGCTTGCTGCAAAGAGTCTGTTCGATTGATTACCAGAGCTAAACCTTGTTTCTTGGAATGGAGGCGAGTGTTGATTATATTTTATGCTTTAAATTTTATTTTGACAAGGATATTAAGTGGACTTATTCTTGATTTTGTCATATCTTTTATTAGCTAATAACTTTATTATTTGACAATACTTTATAAAAAAAAATAATGGAGATGCGCGACTGAGTGGCTTTTCCTCAAACACTGTCATCTGAGCGATGCGGCAAAGAGAGTGATCGTCTCTAATTGTTAAGAGTCATGTTCACTTAGTTGTGGTTGAGTCTTAAGAGTAGGTACAACTAAATCGATCGAACAAACTCTTGGCCTGGAAGAATCCCCGACACTTTGCATAAGCCGCAAGCATGGTGGACTCCGAAATCCAAGAGCTTGCCCGAGGTGGCATTATGGGCGTAGTATAAGTAAGCTCTGGCATATTTGCAAAGAACTGGCTAGCTTCTTAATTCCGCGTACGCGCGTTGCGTGTAGCATGCTCGGCGATGAGACCAGGTCACCAAATGGCATTCGAATTGAACAGGCCCTTTGCCTCTTCCTTATGAAGAATCCAGTCAACACAACATGGAGTTCCAAGTTCCAAGCCATGGTTTGGCATCGCATCGAAGATTCTCTTTGACTCGCGAAGATGCCCGTTTTGACGCTTGCAAAAACTTCTTTTGCTTCGTCCAATCCCCCCCCCCCAGTCAACAAAATATTCCACAAGATTAACTTGTGCTTTGGCATGTCAATATGAATATGTTCTTTGTCTTGTGCCAGTGATAATTTACTCTACTAGTGAATTCCTAGATTTTCGAAGGGAATGCTCGCAGTTAAATTCCTGGCATCCTTTTCTCGTCCAGCCCTGTCCAGCAGATCCACCATGCAGCAGTATTGTTGCAACACTGGCTCCAATCCATCATCACTTTGCATCGAAAGGAAGCATCTTAGAGCGTCTTCCATCTTTCCGCCGTGACTAAATCCCAGAAACAAGCACGTAAAAGAGATCTGGTCGGATTTGAGTCCTTGCAGCCGCATTGCTTGAAAGAGCTCGCTTGCCAGGTCACGCCTCCCACCTTGACTATATCCTGCCAGCATGGCATTCCACGGCACCACGTCATGCTCGGGCATCTCGTCCAAAACTCTCCTGGCCTTGTCAAGAAGCCCATTTTGTGCGTAACAAGCAAGCATAGCGGTACAAGGCATCACATTCCGTTCCGGAATGCTCTCCAACAGGGCTTTCGCGTAATCAAGAAATCCCGACCGTCCATACGCGCTCACCATTACTGTCCAGGAGGCTCCTCCATCGTCTCAAAGAGCTTCTTCGCTGAATCCAGAAGCCCCAGCTGAGTAAACACCTCAAGCATCGTAGTCGACGAGATTAAATCGTGTCGCGGCATCGAGTCATAGATTTGAGACGCACGCTGGAAATCTCCGGCCTGGAAGTACGCGGCAAGCATCGTGTTCCAAGAAGCCATGCTCCATTCGGGCATCTTCCAAAAGCATCTCTCAAACTCCAGCAGATTCCCGCTGTGGGCATATGCTGCAAGCATCGCGTTCCAGGTTACTAGATCCCTCCGCGGCATTGCCGTAAATACTTGCCACGCGTCTTCCGAGGCATTGTTCTGAGAATATCCACACAGCAAGGCCGTATAGCTCACCATGTCCCACTCGGGCATGCCACCAAACAGATTCTTCGCCAAGCCCATTTGCCCAGCCTGGGCATACCCTGTCAGCATGCTCGTCCACATCAGCATGTCCCTGTACGGCACGATTCTAAAAATTTCGGTGGCTCGCGCCAGTTGGCCATTTTCAGCATATGCCGCCAGCATGGCACCGTACGACACGATATCTTTGTCGGGCATCCTTTGAAAGAGTTCTTGGGCTTCCTCCAGATCCCTAGTTTGGGCATATGCCGAGATCATGATGTTCCACGCGGTCTGGTCTCTCTCAGGCATTCGATCGAAGAGCTCTTGCGCTTGGATCAAACATCCATTCTGCACATACGCCGTGATCATTAAGGACCAGGAGAAGCGATTCTTGGGTCGGATTCCATCGAAGACGGCCCTCGCGCGATCGGGGCAACCGCATTTCCCATACATCTGGACCAGCAGATTGGAGAGATAGACGCCGAGATGCACTCGATCGCACAGCGAGGAATGCAGCGCTACCGCTTCCGCGAGGCCCCGGCACGATCGAATCAGCTCCTGGGCGTGGAGATCACTCATGAATCAATGGGGACTAGAGTTCTAGGGTTCTTCCTCCTAGGGTTTCTTGTGATCTGGGCGGGCTGGATCGGAGGTGAAATTCTTTCATGTATCGATGGTGATGGCAGCGGCGGGGCTGCTCGCGGCCAGCATTGTGGTGTTCGCGCCGCTCGCCATGGCGGGCTGGCACATCACACGCAACAGGGTCCTCTTCTTCAGCACCATCATCTTCATCATCCTCGCCGCCGCCGTCCACATTCTTCCCTACGCGCCATCCCTCTCGCGCCTCGTCTCCTCCTTCCACTCCACCATCTCCTCGCTCGTCCTCTCGTCCTCCTCTTCATCTTCTTCCAATCTCGGCTGCCTCCACTCCCTCTACGCCATCAATTTCTTCGACGATAGCGACGACGAGGAGAAGATCCGCTGGGCCTGGACGAGGAAGAGATCCGCCGCCATCTCTGCCTGCAAGTTCCGAGAGCTCCACAGGGAGGAGGCGCTCGAGTTCCTGTCCGGGACGTGGATTGTCGTGGCTGGCGACTCCCAAGCTCGGTACTTCCTTCTCTCGCTGCTGGAGCTCCTCCTGGAGGATCCGGCGCCAGTGAGATCCCAGCTCTTCAAGTTCCACAGCGACTTCTCCCACACCCTGGAAGACGAGCACCTCAGAGTGGATTTCTTCTGGGCTCCATACGCCGCCAACTTAACCAGCAAGCTTCTCGAGCTCCAGCATTCCGGGAATGGATCAGGATCAAGCGCGCGCTCTCGCTCTCCGGACGTGATCATCGCGGGAGCCGGGCTGTGGCACATGTTGCACGTCTCGGATCCATCCGACTACGGCGCCAGCTTGAGAGATTTGGCGGCGGCTGCTCGATCGCTACGCGCGCCACACTTGTTCTGGCTGAATCTTCCGGTGCTGGTGCCCGGGCTTCTCAACACCGCGGCCAAGCGCGAGAAGATGACGGCGCCATTGCTGTCTCGCTACGACGAGGAGCTGGGCAGGAGCAATCTCACGCTCCCCGGCGGGGATTTCAGGGTGTTGGACGTGAAGGAGGTGAGCTCCTTGTGTGGGAGAGGGTGTACGGGCGATGGCATGCACTACGCGAGTGCTGTGTACGGCGCCCTTGTCCAGATAATGCTCCAGACACTTGTGTTGATCAGAACATCTTCGTGATCAAGATACAAACGATTTTTTTCCACTATTCTTTGGATCAATGTGGGGCCTGAAAACTTACAATGAGGATCTCGTAAGAAACTTGTGGCAATCCATCGACACTGTGGTTTCTTGCTGCTCCATCACTGCGATTCCCTCCTGTTTGCAAAGGAAAGATTCGCAAGGGAAATCAGAGCATCTTGAATGGAATATCTGTTTCTTTGACCCCACGTTTGAAACAGGGGGCCACATTGACTTCAACCGTGGTTGAAGTCGGCTATTAGAGTCTAGTGCGCCTCGGAACGAAGCCTCGTGCAGTTGACATTTGACAATCGCTGCTGTAAATGTTTGTGGCTTGCAGCCGTGTTTTTGACTTTTGCTCAAGATCATCAAGGTCAACTGTTTGAGTTTGGTGCCACAGCAAACAAAAGTGCGATCCAACAACACCAGATCAATCCGTCTTGCGCGGAAAGGAAAAAGAAGATGCAAATCACGTCTCAACCAACATGGTCGGTGTCGTCGACCAAAACCACCGACGGCCAACTTGCCGGCCAGCCAATTAGGGTTCATCAACCCATGCGACAATTGTCACGCCCAAATGCCATCTTCCACTATTCTCTTGTTTGCTTACCAAGATTTTCTTGCATTTGGACTGGCTTTGCTTGTCCGGGCCTTCTCCATTTTCCTGCTGGAGTTTTGCGCTCCCGTCTTCCACGTAGTGCCTAAACCATCCATTACATTAAAATAATCCCGTCATGCAGGCTAACCACGCATCGCATTAGAATAATCCCGTCATGGAACGCCTCCACGTTGTGGCTAACCACGCATTACATTATAATAATCCCGGGGCATTGTTAAGCACGTCGAGCTACTAAACGAGCGTATCCATACACAACGTGAGCGCACGCCTTCCAACACGTGGTTTATGCGCGGGTTATGCTAATTTTAATCGATCGTGCCTCCAAACGTTACCATTTGGACGCCGCTCCAGGGCGTGTTGGAATTGGCCAAATCTGGGCGGGCCACAATTCGCAAGCCCGGCCCTCCACGCGATGTAGAGCAAACAGTGAATGGGACCTGGCCCAAATTTCATGCCATGTCGCACATAGCCGACCTTAGCGAGCGCCAGCCGTCGGATCGACGTGGGCGCGGTAAATCGCCACCGCCGCTGGGAAGGATCCCAGCCGTCAATCGCCGCTCTATTCAACGTATGGGAGGGAGGCTCATTTATATAGAGAGGGCTTTCTCTCTTTTGCCCATTTCAAATATTTCCCAAGAGGAAGAGGGCCGCCGCCACACGCGCTGCCGCGCAGATTGCTAGCTCTCCTCTGGAGTGAATCGATGTTCTAGCCGCTAGAATCGATCGATCGAGGTACATTTGGTCGCAGGGATTTCTCTAGATTGCGCAGAGGTAGGGTTCTAAGCAAAGCAAGATCGATGATGCAACGGAAGCCATCGCCGTTTAGCAAGAGAAGGCGGCTGGTCATGGCGCTGATGCCGCCTCCTCCCAGTCCCAGCGCGCTCAGCCTCGTCAAGGAGCTCTATAATCTCGCGCAAGAGGTCGGGTTCTACGAGCGGCCGAGGATGATCCAGCAGCGCAATCAGTCCAACATCGTGCGCCGGATCAAGCTCCTCGGCCCTCTGTTCGAGGAGATCAAGGACTGCCATCCAACGCTGCCGCCCTCCGCGGTGTTGGCCTTCCGGGAGCTCCATCTCACGATCCAGAGGGCAAAATTGCTCCTTGACGAGTGCAGGGAAGGAAGCCGGCTATGGTTGCTCATGCAAACACGAAGGGTGTCGGAGCAATTCTACGAGCTCACGCAGGAGATCGCGTCGGAGCTATCCGGGCTCCCTCTTGATCTCTTGGAGATCTCCGTGGAGGTGAAGGAACAGGTGGAGCTGCTTAGATTGCAGTCCAAGCGATCGACGCCCATCTACGAGGCGTCCGACGAGAAGATGCGTGCCGAGGTGTTGGGCATGCTGAGTGAAGTGGAGAGGAAGGAAACGCCCGACGAGCTCAGAGTGAGGAGCTTCTTCGAGAGCCTCCAGATCGACATATGCTCCGAGCTCCAAAGGGAGCTCTATCTTTTGGAGGAGGAGATGGAGAGCTTGGCCACGGGTGGCGACATGGCAGCGCTCATCAGCATCAAGAACTTGATCAGCTTTGGGCGTTACTGCAAGTGCGTGCTCTTCGGCGTGTGCATAGAAGAGACTCTCGAAGTGGAGGCCACCACTGTGGAGGCCAGCAACGACGCAGCGGTACAAGCGACCGGATCCGACGTCCCGGACGAATTCAAATGCCCGATAAGTCTGGAGCTGATGCAAGACCCGGTGATCATCTCGTCAGGCCAGACTTACGACCGCGTATCCATCCAGAGGTGGATCGACTCCGGCCACTCGACGTGCCCGAAGAGCGGACAGAAGCTAGCGCACGTCAACGTGATTCCGAATCACGCGCTGAGGAGTCTGATCCGGCAGTGGTGCGAGGATCACAAAGTTCCATACAACTCCCACGCCAGCGGCAACAAGCCAACGCTCTCGGTGGACAATCTCGTGACCACACGAGCTGCTCTGGAAGCTACAAAGCTCACGGCAGCTTTTCTGGTTGGCAAGCTTGCGTCAGGCCCGCCAGAGGTCCAAAAGCAAGTGGCATACGAGCTCAGGCTGCTGGCCAAATGTGGAACGGACAACCGGGTTTGCATCGCCGAGGCAGGAGCGATCCCGTTCTTGGTGCCGCTGCTTTCATCGCGAGACGCAAAGACTCAAGAGAACGCGATCACGGCCATCCTCAACTTGTCCATCTGCGACGCCAACAAGAAGCTCATCGTCTCGGCCGGGGCAGTCGATCCGATCCTGGCGGTGCTTAAGTCAGGCAGCACAGTGGAGTCTCGAGAGAATGCCGCGGCGACGCTGTTCAGCCTGTCCGTGGTGGACGAGTACAAGGTCCTGATCGGCAGCAAGAGCGAAACTTTCACGTCTCTCATCGCGCTGCTGCGAGAAGGGAGCAGCGCGCGTGGGAAGCGCGATGCCGCGACCGCGCTCTTCAACTTGGCAGTTTACCACGGCAACAAAGGCAGGATCATCGCGGCTGGCGCGGTGCCTTTGCTAGTGGAGCTACTCACCGAGGACGCGGACATCACCGACGACGCGCTGGCGGTGTTAGCTCTACTGGCCAGCTCCTCCGAGGGACTCCTGGCACTGAGTGGAACAGGGGCGATTCCTCTGCTGGTGGGACTGCTGAGAATGGGATCGTCCAAAGGGAAGGAGAACTCCACCGCGGTTCTCCTGGCGCTGTGCCGGAGTGGCAGTGACACCATCGTCAACCAGCTGCTCAAGATCTCGGCCACCGTCCCGGCGCTCTACAATCTCATCACGGTTGGGACGCCGCGAGCTAAGAGGAAGGCGAGCTCGCTGCTGAGGATCCTCCACAGATCGGAGAGGAGCTTTAGCACCGCGCTGGGTGGCGTGACTACCGTCCAGTTGCGGCATTGAGCGTTCGATCTCTCGAGAAATCGGGAAGAAAAGTTGCGGGAAGAAAAGTTTCGAGAAGATAAGTTTGTAAGCTGTGGACACGGGGGAACAACAAATTTGTACATAGATGATTCTTTTCTCCCCACTAAAAAAAAAAGAGATTCTTTGCTATGGTCCCTCCATAACGTCAAAGTTTTTTTGTCTTCCATGGTTGTGGTGGATCAATCCCATCGATCGTACATTTTGGGTTTACTTGTGCTCCATGACGATGGCCGCCACCACCTTTTGGTTGCACGCTTGTTGGATTGGATTGAGCCATCGGAGCGAACGTTCGCGCGAACGAGCTTTTTACTTTTGCGGTCAAGAACACGTTTCGTTGCTTCGTCCAATTCGTAGTGAAGTGAAATTCTCTCTGGAAACTTGGCACTGTGTTTCCAGCTATGGCCGATTCTTCGGCTATAGCGCCACTCCACGAAAGAGTCGTGATTACATCATTGAAGCTTAGGACAGAGACCGTAGTGTCTGGTGATTCGGCAAACTCTAACAAAAAAGAATAGAAGTATGTATTTCCACGTAAAAAGCTGTGACTTCATGCAACGCCGACTGGCCAACGTCAATTGAACTGTTTCCTCCTTTTCTTGACTTTGCAAACTTTCGTATTCTCCATCACTTGCATGGCCGGTGGATTTAATTCCACGTAGAATACCTCTCTTATTTCACAAAAAAAAAAAAAGGAAGAGTTGCGCAGCGAAAACACCTCACGTTCTTTGCGGCGGCCAGACGATGAGAAAAAGCTGGCAGTCAGAAATAAAAAGAAATAAACGTAGCACCTCTTCCGGCGGTGGTGGATCCTCGTCTATTGCACGGCCATAACTCTCCTCTTGACTTTCCTCTTTGCGAAGATATCCTTCTTGGCATCGAGCAAACCGGACATGGAGAAGCCGTTCTTGAGGGACTCCATGGACGGGAGAGAAGGCCGGCGGTACGCTTTCCCATCTCGGGCCTTCTTCGCGTCGGAATCCAAACCGAGGAGAGCTACTCGACTGGCATCGCCTACGCGAATCGACAGCAGCCTATACAAAAAAAAAACAAAGTTGAATTTCCACTCACAAACCATGCTTTTGTGCGTACCTCAAAGCGGAGCTGCAAAGGATCACAACGCCCAGGTGATTGAGATGCTCTTGCATCGCGCGTTCCGCTCCGTAGACCAGCTGGTATCTAAAGTTTCCGGATAAGCCAAGGAAAGCACCATAGCCGAGAGCACTTGTTTGGACCGAAGGCAAAGGCACCGAAGACTCGTCGCTCGCACCACTACAGACAGGCCAGCCAATGATATGTACATCAGAACCAAACATAAAAGTCTTGGAAACCATACCGCTGCTTTCTCAAAGTAATGCAAGCCTTTGACAATCCCGCTCCAGCAGCTCCAAGGAACGCACCCAAAAAGCCAAGCACACCTGCCTTGTAGAAAAAGCTGCAGAGCCTCTGCCCCATGTTGTAATTCCGCATGGAGTAGCTCTTGTCGAAGATGTTGTTGGGAAGCTTCTGTAGAACGTTCTGAAACTCGTACTTGAAGGTTGAGCCGTAGGACCTTGTCGGCGCGAGCGACCAAACAACGGCTAAGTTACAAGCCGCGAGAGTGAGGACGTTGCATAGAGCCAAATCCCACTCGTCCTTGATCCTGTGCACAAAAATTGATTCAATCAAACATACACAGAAAAAGAAGAAGAGCGACGAGCTCACCTTTCACCCCGACGCTGGTACTCCCACCAACATCCGTAACCAATGGTAGCGAGTTGCTCCAAGCATATTTTGTAAGGATACCAGCTTGGATCTGCAAGCATTCTGTCAAAAACCAAGACAACAGGCTCAGAAAAACAAAGTTCAGAGAGAAAGAAATGGTAAGTTACAACCTTGGAAGCGATGGAGGAAACAGTCTGTAGAGCGCCCTTGAGAACGTTGGCCTGGCACTCATTGAAAAGAATCTCACGAGCTGCGCGGAGCTCACCAATCCCTTTTGACACAGACAGTCAGACGAGCGAGCGACCATTTAAGCTTTTGCTTACCAGCTCAAAAGCCTGCTTGAAACCAAGAGGCAAGTCACTCATAGTTCGGTACCATTCCTTCATCACCGCCTCCAGGATTTTCCGGTCGAAAATCTGTTTAGGAAGAGAACAAAGTCAGTTTTCTCATTCCAAGGATCTCTCGTACCTCTGGAACAATTATTCGTTTGCCAAAGAGACCATCGTTTCCACCATCTTCTTCTTCGTCACCATCACCGAAATAAGCGTCGTCGTCTCCACCATCGTCGCCGCTATCACCACCGCCATGCCTGTTTCCTTTGCCAATGTTTCCACCATTGTCACCGTCCTCTAGCTGAAAGGAAGAACAACATTTTTTTCTTCTTCATCAGCTACGAAAGAATAAAAAAGAGCTCGCTTGCCTGAGGCCTGGACTTGGTCGAAGACGTGGACGAGAGGTCAAGCTTGGATTTTTCCAGCGTCGCGCCACCGCCAAAGGCACCAAATTCCTTCCTCATCACGGGCACCATCGAGGAGGGATTGAGATCGACAGCGTCATTGTCCAGGAATGCCGAAACCCTGCCGCGGCCACCAGCGGCCGCATCAACCCTAATCCCCTGCCTAGCGCACGCGCAAAACCCTGCGAGCGAAACCCTGGAAGGGCCCGGAGCAGCAGCAATCCTCCCGGATGGAGCCGGCGATTGAAACGCTGTGAGGAGCGGCGACGACGAACCTGTGGAGTGGAGAATGTGAGCGTCGGAGGAGGAGGAGGAGGAAGCCGAGACGGGCGCCGATGGAATCGATAGCGCCAGTAGAGGATGCGCCATAGGTCCTCTGGCCAAAGAGATAGAATCCCTCGTGAATATGCGTCTTATACGCTGAGCTGGCGCGCTTTTGCCACGCCAGGCGATCTTGTGCCGCCACGTCATTCAACGTTTTTATACACGCAATCCATGTCATAGAGGTGGAGATCTTTTAGGGGTGAGCTTTACGCCATGTCATAGGCTTATTTTGCCACGTCGGAGAGGGGGAAAAAGCCCTAAAATCTTCTTCTTGATCATGGCGTCGTCTGTGAGAGACGAGGAGGACGACACGGAGAAGCAGGAGCGCGCGCCATTCTTCCAGGGAAGCGGGAGCGTGGCGGATGCTGTCGACCGCCTGCTCGATGGCTCCACGCGCTACCTCACCGCCGTCCACGCCGCATTCATCCGCTTCCAAGAGCCGCCGCCGGCGTCGGTCATCCCCAAGGAATGCCTCCTGTCAGCTCTGCGCCTCTTCCTCCAGGTAAATCTCGCGAAATCCAGTGCTAGAAGTCTTTCTTTCGTGAAAATCCGTGCTCTTTGCTTCACGGGCTTGTTGATCTCGTGTTCTCTGTTCTCCCGCGTCTTCTTTTCGTAGTTCACATTGGAAGATTGTTGTACTTCTCGAGCTTTTCCACAGTGGAACCTTCCATTCTGTGTTGTAGAAGCATTCAAGCTCTTTCTTCTCTGGATTTTTTCTTCGATGCTTTGCTTATTTCGTGTTTCGCGTCTTACATTGCAAGATTGTTGTAGTTCTAGAGTGTTTTTCACATTGGAACTGTGTCGTGGAAGCATTGAAGCTCTTTCTCCTTTCTAGGATGCTTTTCTTTTGCGGAACTCCAGGATGGTCTTGCTTATGTTTGAAGCTGGGTTTTACAAATCAGATACAATTCCTTGCTTGCTTGGTAGTAGTGCTTAGATTCCTTACTGACGATCTTCTATCTCCTTCCAGACGCTCGCGGAAGAACTGGATCCAAAGCCCGGCAAGCTTCTCTTCCGGCCGGTGGAGCAGGAGGACCTGGAAGCGATCCTCGAGTACGACACTTCGCCAGAGATCGTGGACGTGCCAATCGACATCGACAGATTCGAGCAGCTGGCCCGGCGGCTGATCAAGCGGGTTGCTTTGGATCGAGGCAAGAGGCTGGGACTGTTCATGCTGGGCGGCGTCATGCTCGTCCATATGGCCAAGAGCGTCGTCAAGAAAGTCCCGTTCATCGGTGGCCCGCTGGGATGCTTTGTGGACGTTTTGCTTCCAACAACGTTTATCGGCCCGGCAGTGGGAGTCGCAGGAGCAATCTATCTATGATCAACCCATATGTTTATGTTGTACCATAGCAAAAGAAATGATTACAATAAGGTTTTACTCGTAGAATTTTTAAAGGTTATGACCATTTAAACTTTGTAAAGGCTGAGAGAAATTTAAATTTTAAAGGGCTGTATGGGATGTCACAAAAAGCTGGAGTAGCTCAGTTGGTCAGAGCGTGTGGCTGTTAACCACAAGGTCGGAGGTTCGAGCCCTCCTTCTAGCGGAGTATAAAATTTCTCTTTTTGTTTGGGTTCGAGTCCTTTTACTTTTTCTTTTGGATCTTGGAGGGAAGGAAATGCGGCGAAGCGTGGACCTGGACGATGGCGCGCTCGTCGATATCTTGTCCAGGATCGCGGATGCGCGGCAGATTGCGCAGTGCTCGCTGGTGTGCAAGCGATGGCAGGAGCTGCGCTGGGCTGTCACAGGCTTGCATTTCGATTTTAGGGCTCGCAGCAAGGAGGAGGTGAGGGAGAAGGAAGACGTCATCGCCGCTGTGCTCCGCCGCACCAAGAACAGAGCTCCCGGATGCCTCAAGACGCTCAAGGTCTCTCTCCGGTGCGATGAGCCGTCCGAAGCTACCGGGCACTGGCTTATGTGGGCCGATTCCCTCACTGCTCTTTGGCTCGAGGCCACCGTTTCTCTGCGCTGGGGGCCGGCTGTGTGGAACTCGGTGCTGCGCTTGGACACTCTCCGGGGCGTCCAGATAGTCGGGAGGTTTTACAGCAAGAACTTGCTGCCGGTGGTGGATGAATCTCCCTTCCAGAGCTTGCGCTACTGCCGATTCTCCAAGGCGATCAACGTGACGAATTTGCTGCTCGAGGCGCTCCTCGCAGCGTCCCCGGCGCTGGAGAATCTGAGCGTCGACTTCTTTGGGGACGTTTCCAGGCCAGCTCTCACGGTCTCGAGCGCCAGCTTGAGAACTCTCAGGCTTTTCGGCTGCTGGAGGGATGGCGATGCGTTCAAGGTGGTTCTCAACGCGCCAAGGCTGGCCAGCTTTGTGTTTGGCAACCTTCCCTCGAGAAGCGCCAGGCTGAGCATCCATTTCCTGTCGAAGAACTTGAGCTCGCTGGAGCTCTTCTCCTCCTGCGAGCTCGAGAACCGGTGTGATTTGCTGCAAAGCTTGAGGATAACTGGAAACTGGGCGCTGGAGAATGTTGCGAACGTGTTCCAGTTCACGCCCATGGTCACGGTGCTCCACCTTGGGCTGAGGAGCACTGGAAAGACAAGGATTGACAATTTCTTGGCTCCACTCATCAACTTGAAGAGGATCCATTTCTATGGCCTGGCTATGATGGTATGCTTCACTTTTCTTTCCCTTTTCCTTCTTTTTATGATTCTCTTGGCTCTTGCAGTCGTTTGTAGGAGGAGACATGAGATTAGAGGCGCTCCATGTCCATCTCTGGGCGGACTTGGACTTCCGCTATGCGGCGCCTGATATCAGCTTGTTCAAGGCTTTTCTCGAAGTTCATAAAATCCCGAGTCTGGTGGTACATTGCAAGGAGATGGCAGACCACGAAACGAAGTCCGTCAAGGAGAGCTATGAATGCTGGCGAGTTCTATTCGACCTGTTACTCTTCTATCCAAGCCGAGTCACACTCAAGTGCTAAAAGGTGACAAGTTTTGTTCTTGTCAATTGTCTTGTTCTAATTGTCCTGGTTTGCAGGAAACGGAGCCACCACCTTTTGAACAGAATGCGTGGTATGGAGCTCAAGCGATGGCAAGAGCTCCGCTTCGGCTTCTACAGAGCTTTGATGGGTCAACCGCCGCTCCGGACTCTCGAATTTCGTGACACTGGTGTGTCGACTTCGCTTCTCAAGGCACTCTCTTGGCAGCATGCCCGGTGCTCACGTATCTAACAGCAGAATTCTCAGTGGTTACACTCACACCCTTGTCAAGCGCAAGCCTTGAAATCGTAGTGTTTGTATGGGTGAGTGATTGTGGAAGCCCTGAGGTTGAGCATTCTTATGTTGGAAGTGAGAAGAGTGAGGATCTGTTTGCTCGCCCATTATGTTGGAAGTGAGAAAAGTGAGAATCTGTTGTGATTTGCACTTTCTTGCCTTCTATAGTCCTAACTACTGAGGATTTGTGGAAACTGGAACCTGATGAGATGATCACCCAGGGTGACAAAACTCTGCCTCAAGCACAGATGAGTCTTGATCTTGCGATCGCTCCATTGCTCAGGCTAAAGGCACTCCACTTGGACTGTGCTTCTAGCAAGTTACTTTGATCACAGGATACTCACCAGCAGTCCTCCGTTGCGGGAACTCATCCATACATCAACTGGTTGAGAGCATGCGCACGATGACAAGAGGGACGTGAGATGGAGCTGTCGCTACAGAGCGACGATCCATTTCGGGGTGAATGTCCCAAAATCACTCCTCATGGTTTTGCTTCGGGATGCTCGAGTCTGAAGGCTTGACGTGGCTCACTGGACGTTTAAGGCGGACTACCTGGGTTGGCGTGCTTTGTGTGATCTGCTGCTACTTTATCTCAGTCGTGTCTCCGTGTCAAGAGAGAGTTACTGGAGCAAATAGCTGGTACAAGGAAAACATGCCCTTCACAATTTGCTACCACAAGTTGTAGTCCAACCAGAAACGCAAGCTCAAATCGCCGCTAAATGCAGGCCACATCCCTTTGCAGGATAACTCCCATAAATCAAATTCAAAGGTCGTCTCTAGATCCACTTATCTCGCTGGATCTTTCAAGCTCTAGCACTCTATCACAACAAAAGAATGGTGCTCCGAACGAACAGATCGATCCGTAGCTCTAGCACAGCTGTCTTCTCTCGGCCTTTCGTATAGCCTTGCCACAAGATCACAAGCTTAGGTGATCCTCCTCCATTGAACTTTGGCACATGTCGCTTCCAGGTGATCTAGCTGTGATGATGAGTGTTCTCTCAAGGGTGGAGTGTTAGCATTAGGAAGAATGGGAGGAATGGCAAAGGCAATAGAACTGATCTTGCTACTGTGTTGTCATTGTTATTGTTGAGACTGTTAGAAGATGCTAAATATATCCCTTTTTAAAGTGATATCTTATACCTGTAATCTAGAAAGGGATTTATACTAATAATAATATTTATATTAGTGGTACAACCAAGTAATAAAATAATTTGCAGCTTACTACTATTTAGTATTATTTAAAAATCCAATTGATCAATTGGATATTTATAATTTATAAACACAAAATTATTCTTATTAATATAATATGGTAGAATAAACTAGAATATGCTAGAAAGTGTTTAAGAAAGTTTATAATTATAAATATGTTTATAAATTATAAATAACACCCATAGGTTTGCTTAAATATTAAATATTAGTTATCCACTTTTTATAAGGTTAATGTCTAAATTTATTAACTGATAAAAATAGGTTAAATTAAAGGGTAAAATCAAAGTTAAAAATAAATAATAAAATAAAGCATTAAAAATTTTATTCAGTAAAATTAGGTCTTTATTTTTATTAATTTTTAAACTAAGATAAAGTGTATAAAGTCACTAAATGAGGCCAAAAACTGCTCTGTCTGCTCGCACGCTTAAGATCGTACACTCGGAGATGCCACAAAAAAGAGTAGGGTTTATAAGAGCACTGCCTCTTCTATTCTATGCTGTAAAGAGACGTTGTTTCCTTTGCTTATATCGGCGTATGCCTAGAACGGACAAGACCGCACGGCGCTGGATTTGCATGGACAAGGCCTTGTGAAGTGAAGGTAACGTTGCTCAGAGCTTGTAGCGTGATCGAGGAATGCCATGCCAGGATCGTCTTAGCAGCTTGCAATTTATTACTATCTGAAAACGGCGAGCTCATCTGCCAGCATTTCGGCACGAAGCCGAGGCTGAGCTCGTTGCATGAGACGAAAGAAACAGTCGTAATGCTCAGAGGATGGTAGCAGGGAGAAATCATCAATCATCGCAACAAAGCATCCTCGAGCTTCGTCAGGCGAGTAACCGGCGCTGGAACACGCAGACAAAACCACTAGAAACGTTACGGAAGAAGGATCAACACCTTGGAGGATCATGTAAGGGAGAATCTCGAGTGCTTCCCTGCTGTGATCGTTCCTAGAACAAGCGGACATCAAGGTGGTGAAAGAGAACTCGTCCGGTCGTCCCAGCCGAGAGAATGCTTCCTTCGCTTGTATCAAACTCCCGCAGCACCCGTACATGTGAATCAGAGCATTCAAAACTTTGGTGTGTCTCTTATACTTGGATCGACGGATTCTCCTGTAAACGGCTTCTCCCTGCTGGATCGACGCTAAAGTCGCACAAATCTCGAGCATGGTAACGAAGGTAGCCTCATCCGGATCGATCCCCTCGGCCTCCATCCGGTGGAAAAGTTTGATCGCTTCTTTACCCTGCCTATTCTTGCCGTAGGCATCGATCATCGCATTCCAGGACACCACATCACGCTTTGGCATGTCCAAAAATACGTCCTTGGCATTCTCAAATCTCCCGTGTTTTACAAATGCCGTTAGAATCGAGTTCCAGCACAGGATGGTTTTGTGTGTGATGTTGTCAAACATGAGCTTGGCTTGATCGACTTCACCGAGCTGGGAGTAAGCGCGCATCATCACTGCATAGAGCACAGAGTCTCGCTGCTCGCACTCATCAAACAAGAGCTTTGCTTGCTCAAAGTCTCCATTCTGGGCGTAAGTAGAGATCATACTCGTGAGTGCTGTGATATCTTTGCGTGGCATTTGATCGAACAGGGTCTTTGAGGAGGCTATGTCGCCAGCCTTGGAATACGCTTTGATCATGGCTGTCCAAGCTTTGGAATCCTTGATAAGGATTGAGTCAAACACTTCTCTAGCCTCCTTCATATGCCCGTTTTGAGCATATGCTGTGACCATCACTGTGCAAGCAATGGTATCACGTTTTGGAGCTCGATCAAACAGAATCTTTGCTTCGGCTATGTTGCCACCCTCTGCATACGCTTGAATCATCGTTGTCCATGTAACCACGTCCTTCTTATCAGTGCTCTCAAACAGGCTGCGAGCTTTGTTCATATGCCCGCTTTGGGCATACGCTGAAATCATGGTGTTGTATGATGTCGGAGATGGATTTCTTATCTGATCGAGAAGCTCTCGTGCCTCTAGCAGGTATCCTTTTTTTGAAAATGCCGTTAGAAGCGCGTTTGCTGAGATAGTGTTCTTGTCTGGCATGCTGTTGTAAAGAGCTTTGGCGTCTCGCAGATGCCCGTTTTGGGCATACGCGACAACCAGCATTGTCCAAGAGAAAATGTTGGGGTCCTTGAGATCGTCAAAAGTCCAGCGGGCTTCTTCGAGGCTGCCACATTTCCCATACGTTTCTATCAAGATGTTCCAGAGGAATCTGTTTTGGGGGTAGCCGCTGTTTGTGATTTGGAAATGCAAGCGCTTTGCTTGCTTAAGATCTTTCTTCTTCCCACACGCTCGAAGCTGCCGAGCAAAGAGTAATGTATCGGGATGTTCTTCCTCTTCCTCAAAATCCACCGTATGCCGGTGCGCAAGCGTGAAGAAATTTGCGACGCTCATGGCTGAAAGTAAGGCTTATCGCCCGGCAGATCCCCGCTGGTCATTCTATCCTCTAGAACCACGAGATTTTGGCATGGAGCATTACGCCTTATAGCATTCTCTACTTTGCCTCCACTGTGAGAGTGGCTATACCTCCACTGTTGCTCTTGCTGATCGTTCGTAATGACAATTGATTCCAATCTATGAAAAATACTTACAAAATGTAGAAAGATCTAAAACATAATAATACAATTATTCTTCATAAAAGTTAATATTATTAACTGAGTGTATAAATAGAATATAGAAAAACCCTAATGTATAGTTGTCTAAATTCAAATCAATCTGACAGCTATCAAAATAATATTAATATATAGTATTATAGGTATACACTTGACCTCACATCATCTCCTCTTCTCAAGGATAGAAAGTAATCAAAATTTTCTAATTAATTTGCGAATTACCATTACAAGAGCAACTTTGATATCATCTGTTATTACAACTTCTCTAAATTCAGTAAATATGATTTTAGAAAATAATATATTCGTTATTTTCTTAAAATGTCTGTGCGATCAAACACCTTAGGGAGCCCCTTCTTGGCTCATTGGGATACTGATCATGACGAGAAACAAGAGTAGGGATCGATTGGTCAACTCTCTTATATGCGTCGGTTACAAGTCTCTACTCTGGTCTGGGATTTATCGCGACCTTTGGTACTAACCTCAAGTACCTCCAGTCCTGAGCAGCGTCTTTATCCTTCTATGGATCATGTATGCTCAATAGCAAGCATTCTACAATCTCAAGACAGTCGAAACTGAATGGATGATGTAACTTGATCGAACATGGTCTTTGAGGACGGTTTGGCTAGAGCTCTTTGACTCGATTTACTACAGGATTCTAGAGCTTGGACAGATCCGAGCGTATTGCTGTGCAAGCAATTCTGTTACGGTTTGATGCTCGATTAAATGCTTGCATACCAGATCACAACTCAAAACAGTCTTAAGGTCCCAAACGTTTATGGATAATGCTTCTTGTAGCGGATGCCCTAAACGGGCATCTCTGAGACGTTAATGCTTTTTACAACATGCCAGCGACGGGCAACATCTCAACAAACGCGCTTCCATTTAAGATTTTGCAACGAAAGATACTTGCTAGAAGATGAGAAGTGCATCTCCAACAACAAGGCACATAAACATCTCTGTCGGGATGTTTCCTCTTCCTCCCAATAAACTGTATGCTGGTGGTTATCAAGGGTTTCGTCTAGAACCGGGAGAAGCTAAAATGCCCATTTCGGGCATATGCCAAGCAGGAATTTCCGCCAATTAAGATCTTTTAAATTTCAAAGAACTTATCCTTTGATTTTGGACATTAATATACATACACATGTAAGAAATCCTCGCGGGTGTTTTGATCTTCTGCGCACAGGCTTTTCTAGATGCCAAGTAAAACGTAGTATAAAAGAGTTATAGGCAGTGCCACTAGCATACCGAAGATCACACTGTTTGCAAGAAAGCTCAAGTTAAAGAACGAAAAGAATAGAAAGAGAGACTCACGCCGTGCTGAGAACATCTGGATGAACATTATATTCTTTCGCAAAAACGAACGGCACGATTCCTTGAGGTAGAGCTGCCTGGTATCAATACAATAGAAAGATGAATTTTTAATTTTTTTATAAAAAAAAACTATATACCTGGACAATGGCCGCTCGAAGATCCAGCTTTCTTAACCCCACAGCGATGGACGCCACAGACATGATAGCCGGGCTACAGAAAAATCTGAGCAACATTCCAAACATTGCCATGGAAGTTCCACAGGCCAAAATTCTCGGTTGCAGCGCCATGAAAAGTCCTACACAAAAGATTGAGCATCAGTGTTGGAAGGTTTTGAAAGAAATAGAGAAACTTTACACACACCTAGACTGAACATAGCCATCCCCAAGCCAGCATCCGAGAGAATAGTGATGGACTTTTCAATGAGTTTCGGCGCCTTGACATTCCACCTAGAAAAAATCTACAAGAGCTTCAGTCAGGCAAGAAAGTAATTTCATAGTCTATAAGTAGCTATCAAAGAGGAATGAGGGAATGAACTCAAGCTTGCTACAAGTACCTGAAAGAGACGAGAGCCCAGACCAAGCCGATGAGACTCGAGTAAGTGTTTGGATTCCTCACGAGTTTTCTCCACACCATGTCAAGGATGAGCCTAGTCATGACTGTTGCTGGAGGCATTGCTTGATTCCCTTCTCCAGTACCACCACCATTCAAGTTTGGAGTTTTTGGAGCAAGCTCCACAGTGGAGCTCGATTCTAGCTTCGCAAGATTCGGCTCAAGCTTATCGGATGGATCATACGCACCGTTTCGATCGGCAAAGCTGAATTCCTGGTGCAAGTACTCTGGAACTCGGTCCCTCGTATCTAAACCATTGCCAGAAACAAGGGAAAGTGTAAGAACTAACAAAGAACAAGTTGTGAAACACTTGCCTTCCACTTGACCATCATCAGAGACGACGACCAGTTTGGTTTCTTTTGGATCAAACTTGGCTCCATCTCGGGCATTGAAGTCGGTTCCACCGAAGACATGCAAACCCTTCTCGGACGTTGGGGAAGCGCTCGAGCTCCACACAAACATATGAAGCTCTTTGGCGTCGTAGTCAGCCGATTTTCCCTGTGGAATCCCTTGCAAAACATTGGGCGTACTGTTATCTTTGCCTGTGGTGCTGGAAATGTTATTGTTCGCCACCTTTTTGGGGAGCTGCATGGATGGCGATGGCGAGTACGCTCCCAAAACCTTGCTCGTGTTGTTGCTATTGTTGCTATGGTGTTGGTGGTGGTGGTGGTGGAATCCATTGCTCTGATCCTCCTGGAAGCTCAGGCGATTAGCAGTGATCCCGGATTGATTCAGGAGCCCCGTGGACATTCCCTCGTGTGCGTGGTGATGCAAAGGACTCCCCCCAGCGTGATGCCCAGTGCTCGCTCGTCCAAAGATGTTGGAGCTCATCAAGCTCGAGTTCCCACCGCCGCCGCCGCCGCTCATGAGATACGCGTCCCCGCGGGTGAAGCTCGAGTCGCGGGGGGTCATATTCCGCGAAGAATGCAGCGAGTAGATCTCGGCGCCGGTGAGATTGGAGGGGCGGGGAGTGCCCGCCTTGCTCGAGAACATCGATGCCATGGGCGATCTCGCGGTGTTGTTGAGATTGAACTGGCCAGCGCCGAAGTTGGAGTTGAAGTGATGCATGGAGGCGGAGGAGAACCTGGCGGACTGCGCGGAGGAGGTGGACTTGCGGACCTTGACGTGGATCCGGCCGTCGTCGCCCACCTCGGCCTCGGTCAGCACGGGCTGGTCGCGGCCATCGAGCGAGATCACGTCCGAGTCCACCTTGAAGGAGACGATGGAGGCGGCGGTGTCGGGGAATTGCTCCAGGATGAGGATCTTGGCGCTGCGGTACTCGTACATGACGAGGAGGAGCGTGTACCAGACGATGCACTGGAGAACCAAGGCCTGGACGACGAGGCTGCCGTGCTTCTCGCCATACATGGCGTAGAGGAGGGGAATTCCCATCACCAGCGTGTGGGGCAGCGTCGCCACCATGAAGTGCGTGATGACCCACTCGAAGCTGGCGCGCGACGAGTAGCGCGCCCAGATGGCGAGGACGAGCATCACGGCCGCCTTTTGGATGGCGTCGGCGGCGATGAACTGGGGGTTCATGAGGTAGGGGTTGTTCTTGGAGATGATCTGGAAGGAGAGCAGTGGCACTGCGAAGAGCGCCACGAATCGATTGATGCCCGAGCACTGCTCGGGCGTGAGGATCCCCCACCAGCGCACGGAGCCGTAGGCCAGGATCATGGCGACGTAGAGCGGCACCACAGCGGCCATGACTTGGTAGAAATCGCCCCCGCTAATCATCTTTCCCGGGCGAGTGGGAAATCCTTCGCGGACGAGAGAGAGAGAGAGAGAGAGAAGCTCTGCTTTCTCTGTTTTCTAGTTCTTGGGCAGTGAATTCGAGGATTGCGGCCCCCTGCGAGCCGGATTTTGAAGCAATCGATCGGAGAGCTATCTAGGAAGCAATGCTGGCACAGTTTACCTCGGGAATTTGAGCTGTCTAGCGCTGCTGTCCATCGATTTGCCGACGAAACAGGATTGAACAGCTCCCCTCTCTGGGCATATAGGAGCAATCAACCATCTCAGGGACAAGGCTAGGAACTACACAGGGGTTTCTAATGCGAATCGCAGCCGGCAACAAAGATCTCTCACACACCGGGGGTGTTCCTCCTCCGACCTCGCCCCACCCATGGTCAATCCAATGTGGGTGCGTGAGATTGATTGATTGATGGAGATGGGCAGCGCGACACGCCAAACAAGAACACAGTGCGCTCGAAGAATCCAAAGGTCCAGTAGCAGTAGTAGCGCGAGCAGCAGCAGCAGCAAATCTCACAAAGAAAAGAAAAATGCGCGACGAAGAGAGACCTAAAAGAGAAAAGATGGGAAGAGCCCACTAGCTAGGAGGAGGCTATACACTCACTCACACTACACTTGGGAGTGATAGTGGTATCGGAATGGGCCACTGGCCACTGGCCACTGGGTCAGTGGGCACTGGCACATGGGCCTGACTGGGGCCGTACGCTGGCCACTTTGTCGCCCCAGTTTCGTACACAAGCCCCCTCGCCCTATCATGGGTGGTGAAATCTCGCTGTGGGGAGCCAGTGTTTCTCATCGAATCGATCCATCGGATAAGAAGGTATTGGTTATTTTCTTTCTCCATTTTTTCTTGAGTTTTTACATGGCTGGGCTGTAGCCTGATCCAAGTACATTTGCTCGCGATGTTTTGGAAATTTCGTAACCGAAGCCCCTTTGTTTGGAACAGATATCTCTCTGCCATAAAGCTGTGCTGCCGCATTATTTTAAATCGATCTCTCTTTCCCCACCTCTTGAAAGCTAGATGGGCTTTTCTGCTTGGGTGTTGGGTGTCAATCGCCTGCGCACATAACACACATGTAAGTGTGAAAGGAAAGGTGGCGGGATTGAAATATTTGCAGCTTGTGTTCTCTATGAATTCTCTTTTCTCTGGTTGGTTGGTACGAAAATTGCTAGCTGGGAGGCAATCACTGCAAACATCCGAATAGTAATACATGGTTTTCGAGTCTGGTGGAGGCATGGGACCAGCTGTGATCACCTATGTGATCAAGAAAGCCACACTCTCTTCCTTCTTTTTTGCTTTGTACGATGTACATGGAGATCATATGGTTCCATTGGGGGTGATTTAGTATATATCTCGGGGATACTGTCAGCTTTAGATCGACACTTCAAGACTCTAAGCGAGCTCTTAACATCGTGTCGATCTACACAGCTGAGATGGAAAAGCTGCTAGCAATTTGCTCATATCATGGAATTGCGTGGGCTAGTCTACATTTGGCTGGTGGGAACATCTCATCTCTTCTCGAGACGTATACATTGTGTGTACTACTCAGTCGTGCAGAATATGATGCTCTACATATACGTCTTGGAGAGAATCTTCCCGCCCTTTTGAGTTTCTCGCTCTCCCAATTGCACAAAAGGCATCTTACTGTGGGGCATTCCAGTCCACAGGCACCACTCCATCGCTCTTAAAGCTTCTGATAATGCCACACAAGGATTTCCCCAATTTCATGTACTCGTATGTATAGATAACATTGTGCCATCAAGTAGGGACATTGGTGCCAAATTCCGCCTTAAAGAAAGTGGGTGTTCAATGGGTTTGGTGTTGTGTAGCATCCATTTCCACATTGGAAAAGAGCTTGGATTCTGGAAAGCATTTAGTTTTGAAGCATATGATCACCAGCGAGCCTGGGTTTTGTTTAAGCTCCTAGCCGGAGGCTTTTGCAGCGTAGATTCCAGACACGCACTTGCAGCTCCGCCAAAATTCCACCCTGCCTTCCAGCGCTTTAGCCTAGTGCTTGTAGAATCTAGGATTCTCACAAAGAGAATAATTTTGTACATGGCTCCCACTCCAGTCCACTCACAAAATGCCCATTCCAAAATGCCCGTCCCTGGCATGTTTTTGGTTTAAGCATTCGAAAGAGGATGGTTTAGTGGCAGCAAAGCACTGCCCACGTATCTCCCGACAATACAACATTGTGATTAGCTACCTAGATTAGCCAGACTAGTTTATAACCGAGGTGGACCACTGACAACAAGTGGTTACATTGTAGCCATCCCCCTCACAAAAAGAAAACATCAAATGGTCCTCTGATGTTTTTCTCCATCAAGGTTGATGCATGCATGATGCCAACAGTGCTAACGTAGAGTGGAGACTTGGACGTTGCTTTCATGCATGGCCAACTTTTCGGTCCCAAAACACCGAACAGTTTGCTTTGAGGTTCTCCTCGGAGGCAAAGCAACACAATTCGCTCACTTGCTTCTCTCGCGAGTCGCGATTGTGAGGGCTTGGCTCGGACACCATAAATTTGGCCTGTCCGATGGAGCTAGCCACACGATGTGGATGAGCGCATTGTGCTAGAGAGTGTGACAACGAGCTCCATCTCCTCCTCTCCTTTGCAATTGTCTTGGTTTCCCGTGAGAGCGACGCGCTCCTTTGGATCGCTTGCGCCATCATTGGCAGGAGAACAAAAAGAGCGCCAACCAGATCTGATATTCGCCCGCGCTTGATCTTTCATCGCCCACTCAAGCGTTCCTTCTGGAGATTTCTTCTCATAGACCATTTTCTTGGATCTTTGTATTTGTTTTTCTTTTTTTTTGGGGGGGGTGGGGCGCTTGATCGCTCCTGAAAGTGAAGTGACACCGGCAAAAAGAGCAACTCTTCTCTTTTGTCTTCCTTTATTCTTTTTTAAAATTTAAATAACTTTTTTCCCTTCTTTTTCTTGTGGTCCAGAGAGAGTGCATTGAAATATTTATGGAGAGTGAATAGCCATTGCAGCCATTCAAACCAATGCGCAGAGAGGCTGAGTTGCTTGACCTGTTTGGAGGATTTTTAACTTTGTATGAGTGATCACCCATACAAAGACAGGACCATGTGCATGGCCGTCTAAAGGCCCATTTCGTATTGATGTCAGACACAGACTGGAAGTTTTGGACAAAAAACTGGGAAAAGGAAAAGTTCAAGAAAAAAGAAACAAAAAATAGCAAAGAATTTTATCAGACAATTTGAGAACGACAGCGAAGAGAGCCTCTCGAGAAATATTTGTTAAAAATCAAAGACAAGAGCCGCAGTAGCTAGCAGGAACACGAAGAACTTGTTTGGGATTTCTCTATTCTTTAGTAAGAAATGGATCAAGCGAGCGCGCGAGCTTTCTATATGGATTTTCTCGCAGCAGCCGCCTCCAACCAAATCATTACGGCAAAGGCTTTTGTCTGCTTGCTGTTTCTTAGAATGATGCGCTAAGTAAGCAGCGCATAAGACGAAGAACTTGGGGAAGAGATTTCTTTTACTTTCTCGAAATGTTCTTCCCGAGAAACTCAACATTGTCGATGGCTCGCTGAGCAGTACAAAAGGTTTCAGGAACAAGTACCTGGAAGCACGAAAAGAAACCAGGATGAAGTGATGCGCGAAAGAAACAAGGATTTCCCGGGCTTACCCCGTGTTGCCCCCAAACATCTCCCCGTTTGGTCTCTTGCAGCGGCAAGTCCTGCAACACCTTTTTCTTGCGTACCTGATAGTGTAATGTACTAAGCTCCCCAGTCATGCCTTTTGCTCTGTGATCGGCCGTATAAGACCCTGCACCCCCGCAATACAATCGCAAAATGAAAAGGAAGCCAACAAAACGGTTGACACCAAAGCACTGTACCTGGGTGTCAGGAAGAACAACTTTGATGTTTCGGTTAAAAAAGTCGACGACTTTACCTCCAAAATAACGGATAATTAACTTCCAGGTGACGAGAATGATAGCCGCGTAGGAAAGGAAAAATCTGTGTGAAAGGAAGGGTCAAACCATGCTTTGGAACAGCTGAAACGAACCTTAAGTTTTTTATCAATGCTTCACAAAACGCTGCTGGTACTCTCCCACAAACCAGCTTATTGAGGAGCAGCACGAATGTTATACATAAATATACACACACACACAACCAGAGTTTACAGCGAACCTCTTGATCTATTCCGAGGCTTCTTCCGTCGGAAGTCGATCCTGGTACCAGCTCCGAAGCCCACCTTCCAGGTGCAAAACATTCGTATAGCCGTCCATGAGAAGCACGTATGCCGCAATCAACGATCTGCAAGGGGAAAAGGAAAAGCAAGCGTCAGGGCAGTGATTAGTACTACGAGAAAAATGGTTAAAGAACTATCACTGTGCTGGAATTGGTTATGTCAATCATGTCATGGAACAGATGCAAGCTTTTCTGAGTACGCTACCTTGATTGCTGTCCATCGGCCAAAGTTGGAGTAGGCTTCATTGTACCTCCAGATGCGCAGGCAACAATAACTTTGGACTTGCTTTCGACCTTAGCCCTCACATCTGGAAGCACAGGAAGAGACAGAAATATAAGCGCTCGAGTAGCATCTGATAATATCACACAATCTGGCAGGCAAGTTGGTTCTGATGGTCGGTCGTGCCACTCTGATTGGAATGGGCAAGCGCAAGCAACAGTAGTAAGGGACCTTACTTTACATGCCTGCAAGGAAGTTTGGATTCTCTTCGGTACCGTCGAAAATGCCAAAGAACGCGAATCCCAGCCTTCGAGCGATATCCCAGGCAGTCCATTCCTTGATAAGCCTGTAAATCTCTACATTCACAGCTCCTATAGGATGCATCTGGAAAGTTCATCAGATGAAGTTGGCCAAAAGAAACAACAAAGAAAAAGAGAGAAGAAACTTACCTTTTGGAATTCGTTCTGAGGACGAACATCTAGAAGAACGTAGCCTTGTTCGTCCTGGAGCCTTTTAGCGTCCTTGGGAGTGATAGAGCGTACCTACATCCATATACTTGTCTATCTCCATTCCTTTCCAATCCAGGTCAAAGAAAGAATAGAAATTCTACCTGGTTTTTCTTCAAAGCCTCGCGCTTGATTCTCCAATCCTCCTCGGCTGTGAAGAAGGATTCAATAGCCTACCGATGAGTTTCTTCGAACTAGGTCGAATTTGCGAGCAGTACCTGGAGTCTTGGCGCGCTTGGTTGCCGCTCCAGTCGCTCGAATCGCCGTCATCCTCCTCCGCGGCGGCGCATTGGCGTGGAAAGGAATCGCGCTGCCAAAATCGTCGAGGTTTCCAGACCTGGGAGCCGCGGAGAGAGCGAAAGAAGCCGCCGTCGCCATTGCCATTTATCTCATTCCCTCGAGAGAACAATGGCGAGGATATTCTACCCTTCGTTTAGGGTTCTTATAGGGTTTTAGGAGGAGAGCGGCTGGCAATGGATGTCGATTTTCGCCAGGGATTCGCGAAGCTCGCTCGCTTGTCGAGCCTGGCCGACGATCGCATTGCGGTACTTGCCCGGGTACGTTCTCGCCTCGCATTTCTCGCAGAATTTCACTTATTTCGCGCGGCAGGGGGATGAAATCGATCGAAAAGCGGTGGAAGTGGTCCAGGAATTGCTCGTGAGGCCGGATTGCACAGTCGTAGTGGCTGGATGCTTTCGATCGGTGCTGTTGGAAGTAGTGTCGGATTTGGTGCACTCCCTTGAGAAGCGAAGTAGCTCGAGTTTGAGCCTGGCAACTCATGAGTATGTGAGCGTGGCCTTTAGCAAAATTCTCGACCTGGCTCCATTTCTCTCGAGGTAAGCCTTGTGTATGTAGTGTCTCAAGTCGGTGATTTATATCTGCCTTGTGTTCTTCGCAGCTCGATTCTACGCTACTATACGTTTGCTCCATCACCATTTGAGAGACTATTGCGTAATGGTCTTGGTGGCGAGTCGTCGGAGGGGCCATCTCTCTTGGAAGTTTTACGTGCCTCCTACCAGTTCCTCCGGCTAGATGCGAGAAGCTTTCGGGAGCTGTGGGATTGGAGTCCTTTTCTAAGTCTTTTGCTGTGGACTGGAGAATGCCGCGGAGGCACGGTTTTTGATGTGCGCTGGTGTGCTGTCCAGATTTTGTCACTGGTGTTTAGAATGTCGGATGCTGCCTCGAGAGACTTGACTGCGTCGCTCTCGGGTATTTCGGAAGAAGAGGCATTTTCATGCTTGATAAGGTGAGCTTATGTTTTTGTTCATCGTATGACTAACTTCTTGTTGCTACAGGTGGGAGGAGTTTTATCGAGAAATAGCGGTAGGAATGGTAGAGATGTTCACTGCGGGTGGTGACTTAGATACTCAAGAGAAGAGTTCGGCTACTGTACATTATGAGTCAGTTGTAAGGTGGAAGCAACGGCATGACGAGAAGGTCTCACATGTCGTCATTTGTGGTGTTGAGCTGCCACTGCGGCCTGATTTTCAAAGGTACGGGACTTTGATAAGTAAATCTTACAAAGCTTTTCAACTTTTTTGGTTGCAGCGGAGGCGCTGTGCGAAGCTCTTTTGTAGTAACGCCTAGTGTGAAGTCTCAAATGGAAGCTTTCGCTCTGGCACTCAGTCAAAGGCAACCTGTGCTGCTAGAAGGTCCTTTAGGATCAGGAAAGTCTAGCTTGCTTCGAGAATTTGCAGGTTTAACGGGAAATACAGGTTCGATCTTATATTTCTTTCACTCGTGTGCTGATTTTTGCTTGTCCAGATGTTTTATTCATTCACCTTGACGATCAACTGGATACCAAAACGCTATTTGGCAATTACGTGTGTACCGAAGTTCCAGGAGAGTTCAAGTGGCAGCCGGGTACACTTACTCAGGTTGGTCCTTCCTTTTCTTTCGTGAGCATATTTTAAATCTGCATTGCAGGCTATTGAAAAGGGCTTGTGGGTTGTTTTTGAGGACGTTGACAAAGCTCCTTCCGATCTCTTTTCTTCGCTTGTATCTTTATTAGAGGATCGAAAGCTCCAAATTCCCGGTCGAGGAGAGGTAATCTAGCACATGTTGGTGTATTGTAGCATTACAGCTGTTTTTCAGGTGGTCTATGCTGCAGAGAACTTCCGTCTGTTTGCTACGGTGTGCCGAATGCAATTTGGTACCACGTGGAAGTCTGGGGAAGGTTCGGTCTTTATACTCAACGCTCTCGTAATTTAGTTGCTTTTGTAGGCCGGGACTCGTTTACCTACTTGTGGCGGAAAATTATAATCGAGGCGTTTTCGGATGTGGAGCTGTCAACTATAATCAAGGAGAGGTTTCCAGGACTGTGCTCCCTAGTCCCGAAACTGATTGGTATCTTGTCTCTAAGCTAACTTACTTTCAATTTCTGATAAGTGTTATGCAGGCACGCTTAACATAGTAAAGGGTACAGTGGCACAAGGTGGTGCCACTGCTCACGTTAGTCGGCATTTTTCTACGAGGTAAGACTGTACGATTTCAAGTTTTTCTGCCCGAATAATGGTTAATTATTTTCAGGGACCTTTTGAAATTTTGTAATCGAGTGTGTGCACTGGTTCCTCGGGTATCTGAAAGCTTGATCCTAGATGAGACAGTACGAGACCACATATATTTGGAGGTACTAAATCGCTTCTCACATTTAGAATCCTAAATTGGCCAATGCAGGCTGTAGACTGTTTTGCTGCAGCTGTTGGGGATACTGTCGATCGGCAACTTGTGATGAGATGCATTGCTGAACATTGGAACGTTCCTCTGGAACGTGTGGAATATTACAGCCAGTTGTTTAAGCCTCTGTGTCAGGTAATACTCAATAATAGTCGAGGTCGGACTAATGTTTCTTCCGCAGGAGCTGCGTTCTGCACTACAAATTGGCCGTGTTGTCATGTTCTTCCGCAGGAGCTGCGTTCTGCAGCACAAATTGGCCGTGTTGTCTTGCCATTACAATCACAAGCGGTAAATCTAGATTGGATTCATTTCTCTTTTGAGATTTACAACGATAGTTTTCAGGCGAAAGGGTCATACAACACGGTCTTCGCTGATACTGCTCAAACAATGAGGCTACTAGAACGGATAGCCCGTTGCGTTGAACAGAATGAAGCTGTGCTTCTTGTTGGAGAGACGGGAACTGGCAAAACGACTCTTGTACAGAGATTGGCGTGGCACATGTCAACTCCTTTGACTGTTGTGGTACGTATTAGAGCTCCTATGTTTGCATTTAATTTCGTTGGTGTTGGTTTTAGAATCTAAGCCAGCAGAGCGACGCAGCCGATTTACTGGGAGGTTTCAAGCCGGTAGAAGCGCAAAGTGTTTGTCTGCCTCTAGTGGAAACATTCAATGAAATTTTTACGGCCACGTTCTCTCTTCAGGTCGTATTTAGTTTTCTCTGTTTGTTTGGGCCATTTCTCACATTTAGTTACAGAAGAACAAGGACTTTTGGACAACAGTTCAACAGTATGTGGAAAAAAAAAGATGGGTGCTGCTTCTCAAGGCTTTTCGCATTGCTATTACAAAAGTTGGGAACCTGGTGGGTGAAAACTCAGAGGAATCGACTGCAAAAAAAGCAAAGAGACAAAAGCCAGTCAGCCAGAATCTTCTCGATAGGTGGCGGGCTTTCTCAGTTGAGCTCAGTAAGACCGAGAAGCAGGTGGAAGCCTCAAAAAGCGCCTTTGCGTTCTCTTTCGTCGAAGGTGTACTTGTCAAGGCACTGAAGAACGGTACCTGGCTACTCCTTGACGAGATAAACCTTGCACCAGTTGAGATATTGGAGAGGCTGAATGGAATTTTCAACGGAGGAGGTGGATCAGTCTGCCTCACAGAGCGCGGTGACATAGAGATTGTGCAGCGGCATCCCAACTTTCGGATATTTGCCTGCATGAATCCTGCGACCGACGTTGGGAAGCGAGAGTTGCCCGTACTGCTCAGGAACAGGCTTACAGAGCTTTACGTTGACGAGATGTGCGGCAAAGAAGACTTGGAGGCACTGGTTGCCAAATACTTGGAAGGCTCCATGCGTTCTCCGGAAAACATCGTCAACTTTTTCTTAAAAGCCCGGGAAGAAGCAGAGAAGCGGCTGCGCGATGGTGCTGGGCATAAACCTCAGTACAGTTTACGGTCACTTTCCCGGGCGCTCGAGTTTACAAGGCATGCTATGCCTGTTTATGGGTTTGATCGGGCCTTGTACGACGGGGTTTGTATGTCGTTCCTGACCCTCTTGGATCAGTCGAGTGCTCCGATCATGGAAGAACTCATTCAGCAAGTTCTCTACAATCAGTCCGGGAAATCAACGAGCTTTTCGAAGTCCCTTATGAAGGCTCCGGCACAACCAAGTCCAGACCACATTTTGTTCGAACAGTTCTGGGTGCAGCGTGGATGTGAGAGCCAAACGGATGCTGATACGGCCTTCTGCAAGCGCTACGTCTTGACCAAGAGTATAAAGGAGCATCTGAAAAATATTGCGCGGGCGGTTTTCATTCGGAAATATCCGGTGCTGCTGCAGGGACCAACTTCGAGTGGGAAAACAAGTCTAGTACGATATCTTGCAGCCGTCACAGGACACAAGTTCTTACGGATCAACAACCATGAGCACACAGACCTGCAAGAGTACCTGGGTGCTTATGTTTCAGATCATACTGGAAAGCTGGTTTTCCAGGAAGGACCACTGGTGGAAGCTGTTAGGAATGGCTATTGGATCGTGCTGGACGAGTTGAACTTGGCTCCATCAGATGTGTTAGAAGCTCTGAACCGGCTTCTTGACGACAACAGGGAGCTTTTCGTTCCCGAGCTCCAGGTGTCTGTGAAACCTCATCCGCATTTCATGCTCTTTGCAACACAAAATCCTCCCGGTATTTATGGAGGAAGAAAGGCACTTTCTCGTGCATTTCGCAACAGATTTATTGAGCTCCATGTCGACGACATCCCAGCGGACGAGCTTGTTACGATACTTGAGAAGAGATGCGACGTGGCTGCAAGCTATGCCGGGAAGATGGTGGAAGTCATGAAAGATTTGCAGCGGCAACGACAGGGTAGTAAGGTGTTTGCTGGGAAGCACGGCTACATAACTCCACGAGATCTCTTTCGTTGGGCTGAACGACATCGTCAGAGTGGCATCTCATACGAAGATCTTGCTTGGAACGGCTACGTTCTGCTCGCAGAAAGAATTCGGGATTCAAAAGAAAAGGTGGTAGTGCAGACAAGTTTGGAGAAGCAATTACGAGTGAAGATAAATCCTGATAGAGTTCACGAGGTACTTCCTTTTACGTACTTTCTCACTCAGACAGTCTGTGTTGTAGTTTACTGGAGCTTCGAGCGTACAACAAACTCAAGATGGCAAAGCCGCAGTCTTAGGAAGGTATCGATCGTCATTGTAGTGTCGTTCTTCGCCTTCAACGTGTGAAATTCTTACAGAATCGTCTGGATGAAAAGCATGCGGCGATTGTTCTATCTCACGCAGCAGTGCAACGAGCATAATGAACCTCTTCTCCTCGTCGGTGAAACTGGATGTGGAAAAACTACTGTTTGCCAGCTACTCGCGCAGCTGTTGAAACAAAAGCTTCACATTCTAAATTGCCATCAACACACAGAGACATCTGATTTTATTGGCGTATGCTGTTGTCTAATGAATTTCCATTGTGCTCACTTTCTATTTACGCAGGGGTTTAGACCAGTTCGGGGTAGGGAGAAGATCGCAATGCGTTATGATGATGCAGTATGTACGCTAAATTCGATGGGATGCTTCTCTAATAACGTAAGCATCGCTGGAATGTTTTGTTATACTTTGAGCTGATACTTGTTTTGCAGTTGTCCTCGAAGATAGAAGACTCCGGGGCGACTATCGACATTGCTAGGCGTGTATTGAAGTCCGAAGAAGTGCTCATAAGCTCTGAGGAGAAGGCTGTTCTCCATTCAACAGTGACAACCCTTCAAAAGCTACGGAAGGAATGGCAGTCGCTCTTCGTTTGGCATGATGGTCCTCTTGTAGATGCCATGCGGAATGGGGATTTATTTCTCGTCGATGAGATCAGCCTAGCAGACGACAGCGTGCTAGAGAGGCTTAACAGTGTTCTGGAGCCAAACGGCACTCTCGTACTTGCGGAGAAAGGTGGTTCCGACGTTGAAGAAATTATAGCACACCCGAAATTCAGGTTGATGGCAACAATGAATCCTGGTGGAGATTTTGGCAAGAAGGAGCTGTCTCCGGCACTAAGAAACAGGTTCACTGAGGTCTGGGTGCCACCAATTTGCGACTTGGATGATTTAAGAAGTATAATTTTGGAAAGGTTGGCATATGTTTTCCTGTTGTTTGCTATACTGACATTCTGTGTCACAGGCTAAGCGGATCGGAAGTGGAGTGCCTGGTAGAACCGCTTATTCAGTTCTGGCAGGTAAATGTTTGTCTGCAGCGTTAATCTTGTATTCTAAAACTCTTTGATCAGTGGTTTCAGCAGCGTCAAGAAATCTCGAAAACATTGTCCGTGAGAGACCTTCTTTCGTGGATAACGTACATCAACAATGCCGCCCCTCAGATTGGCAAGTACGCTGCTTTTATTCATGGAGCGTTTCTAGTCCTCCTTGATGGTGTTGGATTGGGTACGATCGGAATTACGTTTTATATGTATGTTTCTTATGTTATTGTTTCACTACAGCATCTGCTCTATCAAGCACAGCTCCAAAGAATTTGAAAGAAAAGTGCGTCGACTTTCTTTTAACTCTGCTTCCTGAGGTATGCTAGATACCCTTTTTGACAGGCTTTTGATCTCGAAGTTGTTCAGGAATTCAAATCCGAGGCAGAGAATGCATGCGCTCTTGACAAAGGTTTTTATATAGAAGCTGATACCAGTCGTTCAAATTCTTTTGGGATTCATCCGTTCTATATATCAAAGGGCAACATTGACAGTCAAAACACTAAATTTGAGTTCAACGCACCGACAACAAGACGGAATGTCATGAGAATTTTACGAGCAATGCAATTGAAAAAACCAGGTGAATCTTTTTTGACGTTGACGTTATTTCTCATTTTGGGTGTGGGAGTGCAGTCTTGCTTGAAGGAAGTCCCGGTGTCGGGAAGACAAGTTTAGTGTCTGCGCTAGCGGCTGCCTCTGGACATACAGTTGTTCGAATTAACCTTTCTGAGCAGGTTCGTTAGCTTCTGTTCGTGCGTTTCTAGTAACATGCTGTGTTATACTGAATACAGACGGACATCCTTGATCTATTTGGCTCGGATTTACCTGTTGAAGGTGGCAAAGCTGGTGAATTTCAGTGGTCAGATGGAGTATTTCTACAGGTGTTTACTCTTCTACTTACCAACTCTGTATTAATGCTTAAGTTTCTAGGCCCTGAAAGCTGGGAATTGGGTGCTTCTTGACGAGCTTAATCTTGCTTCTCAATCTGTCCTCGAGGTATCAAACTCAGGGTATTTGTTGAGTTTTTTTTAACATTGTTGCTCTACGCAGGGGTTGAATTCGTGTTTGGACCATCGTGGTGAGGTCTTCATACCCGAGCTGGGCTTGACATTTGAGTGCCCGCCAACCTTTCGATTGTTTGCTTGTCAGAACCCTCTGCACGAGGGTGGTGGCAGGAAAGGGCTTCCGAAATCGTTTCTCAATCGTTTTACAAGGGTAAGCACTTCTAGTTTAGTAGTACACTGAACCCGATTTGCTATTCAGGTGTACACCGAGCCTTTGACATCCGACGATTATTTTTTTATTGCTCGAGCACTGCATCCATCAATCCCAGAGGACATTCTCTTAAAAATGATAGAGTTCAACAGACAGCTGTACTATGAAACCATGATTTTGCACAATTACGGTCACTTAGGCGCACCTTGGGAGTTTAATCTGCGCGACATTTTGCGGTGGTGCACTCTTATAGAAGGTTTGCTTGTTTTAACGTTTCGGGGTTGAAAGTAAATATACTCTTGCAGGTTCTCCTTTCTGTTTTCGGACCGAGTACGAGATAATGTCGCATTTCGTTCAGCTCGTCTATATTCAACGGTTGCGAACTCTAGAAGATCGAGATGCCGCGGCAAACCTTTTTAAGCGTGTTTTTGGGAATCCTTCTGCTAGATACGCACTACCAGACATCATAATGTCCGCGAAGAATATCACAGTTGGACTGGCACACTTGAAGCGGATGGATCTCGGGAGTTCTAGAAAGGATAGCTTGAAGCACCTTCAGGTCCTCTCTGGTACTGGAAGTACATTGGAGTCGATCATGCATTGCATAGGGAAGGGGTGGATGTGTTTGCTGGTTGGTCCTCCCAAGTCAGGTAAAACTACGATGGTTCGCACGCTGGCGGAGCTTACCGGGAATTCTCTCTTCGAGTACAACATGTCGGGTTCTACAGACACTACAGAGCTTCTTGGCTGCTTCGAACAGCATGACACATCTCGCTGCATACGGGAAGCTATCGCTGCTGCAAATGTTTCAGCTCAAGCGGTTTGTAGTTTCTTTTTATCTCAGGCCGTTGGGGATTACTCACCAGACAGAAGGATCGGTATAGTTAAAAATATTCTGGCCAGCTGGTCTACACTTCAAAAGACTCAGGTGTTTCAAGTCGATGGCGCAAGAAAATCCACCGTAAGTATGCTGAAGCAGTTTTTGGAGCAGCTTCAAACAGCTCTTCCGAGTACTAGTGGGACATCGGATTTCGGCCTCGGAAAGCTCCGGACATTGTTAAGTGCACTGGATATTAAGCGGGAAGGCAACGTTGGTCGTTTCGAATGGATTGACGGAGACCTTTTGAGAGCAGTGGAATGCGGAGCATGGGTTCTTCTAGAAAATGCCAACCTCTGCAATCCCACGGTATGCATTATGCGTTTTATTTTAAAATTTTCATTCGAGTTTTTGTTTTGCAGGTGCTGGACCGGCTAAATTCACTTCTTGAGTCGAGCGGCAGTCTCATGGTTAACGAGCGGGGTCTTGTCCACGGCCAGGCTATGGTGGTTAAGGCTCACCCCAACTTTCGTCTTTTCCTGACACTGGATCCGGCAAATGGCGAAGTCTCGAGAGCAATGCGTAATCGTGGTGTGGAACTATACATGATACGAGACATCGAACCCGAAACTGAATATCACGATACCAAACGCGTGGTAGAGTCTTTCGGAGTCCCCGGGCTGCAGCTTGTTGATGCAATAACCAGGCTACATTTGGAAGTAAGGTCGCTTACGAAGGGTCATCCTTTCGGTATTACTTACCGGGAGCTGGGCCAGTGGTTAAGCTTGCTTCAGGTTCTACTTGAACGGGGTGGGAACTTCTATTCGAGCATGGTATATAGCTGGGAGCAGTCATATTTGGCTTGTATCACTGCGGAGCTACAGTCGAGTGCCAGGGTTATATTTCAGCGCCAGATATGCTCTCTAGAGCTTACATATGAAGCATCCTTTTATGTTCCCGGGGGATGGCCATCACCACTGTCTCTTCGAGACTATTGCTCAAGGTCGCAGGAAGCTGTTGTCAAGCGGGACTGCAGATATGTCGAGTACATCGCATCCAAAATGCAGGCGTTGGAGATTATGTTTCAAAGCCGCGCACTGTTGCGGTCTCCGTCCGGAACGTCTGCTCTGCGCGAGTGGCTATGGAGCATCAAGGATGTCAGTGTACATTTCCCTCAGAAGTTACTGAGATACTTGCAGACTTCAGAACACGGGGTTGATTTACCGCTTACTACCAGCGTCAACTTTGCAGAAATGGAGAAGCAGCTTGAATTTGCGATCTCATGGGCTTTGGAGCAGGCACCGGTCTTTGATACTCAACGCCGGGTTCAGTGGCTCCAGAACCTTATTGGAAAGCTAGCAGTCAAGCTTCCAAGGATAGTCAACTGCTTGATGGTGCTAGAAAAAGGCCTCGGTACCACCGAGCTTGGCGGCCACCTCGACAACAAAGTAATAACTCTGGTGAAGGAGCTAAGAGACACATGGAATAGCTTCAAGGGTATGATGGATTCAGAGGGAACAGGCTTGTCCTTCGTGAACCAGAACTGCCTTATCGAGAGTGACGCTCGATTGGAGGGCATGCGAGAGGATGGGAAAGTATTATGGAGGCGGCTTATAGCGACAGCGAGCAAGGTGACATCGTTAAGGCGATGGTATCTCCAGTGGAAGACGGAAGATCAGTTTCTCCAGTCAGCTTTGAGCGCTCATCAGACGGCAAGTCCCATAATGCAGTCATATCTCCGTCATATGCCATCGCTGGGAGCCGCTGCTAATGTTTGTAGCGGGAAGTTTACGTGGCTATATCCGCTATTGCTCTCTATCAGAAGGGTTGAGGAAGCACTTGTGGTGCTCGAAAGCGGCTCATCTATTGAGCTCGTATTGTTTGACTCTCATGAGTCACTCTGGGGAGCCATACAGGATCCAAATGCCGAACTGGACTTTGTTCGGTTCTGCTGGAAAACGATGAAGCACAGCATCTTAGAGCTCAACAAGAAGGTTCTTTCTACTTTGTTTTATGTCTTTGCTTGTCTGAACGTTCTGATTTTACCAGAATAATCTCCGGGACGCAGTCCAGGGTGCCTTCAACCTTGTGCCAGCGATGGATGCGGCCTTAAACGTTGGAAATGCAGGATGTGCAAAGCCATATTTATGGAAGTATGGTGGACATCCACAGGTCCCTCATTCCGTTGAGTTTTTCGAATTGGAACGCAGCATGTTAGCTTTATCTGAAAGCTTATGGATCGGAGGTATGATGTTGCGGTATTTAATTTCTGGTTATAATAGGATTTTCCAGAGAGCCAAGAGAAGCTTTATCTGCGTTCGGACTCAAAATTGTGGCTGATGATTCTGGAAGGTAAGAGTTTCGTTGTCAATACTCGCTATCGCAATTCTCGATCTGCTGACAGGATTGAGCATGATATCTTGCATTGGTCGTTCTGGTGGAGCCTATGGTTTTAACACCGCTGTGGAGATGGGGGAGGTAATCTACCAAATTGTCTATACTGTATTGCTTATTTCTATCATACTTCCTTACAGGCGGTCTCGAAGAGGCTAAACTCTGAACGTGCAAAACTACCATCTTCCGAAAAGCAGCTTATACCGTTCATCAAATCGGACATGCATCACACACCGCAAAGCTTTTGCAGTTCTGGGTGTCACAAAATTGAAAAGTTCTCGAGAAGTCTTCTTTTCTGGTCAACTGGCCAAGATTTTTGGCAAAAGTTGCATCCTCTTTCTCGCCATCGGGCTTTATTGCTGGATGGAAGCCTTATCTCAAAGTTTTTACCCTCAGTTGCGGAGTTTACGTATAATGAAAACTATATGGAGTTGTTCGAAAGAATGGTAAGTTTCTGTACACAACTCAACGTTTTTATTGGGCCTTCTCATTTTCAGGGGCTACAGAGCAAGCTTCTACATCATGTCGTATCGTTTTCCATGAAAGTCTTGTCAAGACCTTCTGTGGACTTTGTTCCACACCAGCACGTTATGTGGCTGCTGGATTCTGATCCTTCGAATGCATCTGGTATTATCTTGTTTAATATTTTCGCGACTCTTACGTTAGACCACAGCGGCGAGTGTTAGTCATTATACGCACGAGATGGTTTTCAACTGGCACACAAACTTATGGAACGATTCATCCTTAAAAGCTGGCGCGTCCCTCCGTTTTCGGCCTTCAGAAACAATTTTTGCTGCTTCTGTAACGTAAGCGCTTTTGCATTGCTCTTGATAGGTGCTCACGTTTGTATTTTGTGTAGTGATGGTTATGCAAAAGTGAAAGAGTATCATGCTAAATTGCATCAATTGAAAATTGGGCTAGAAAGGTCCTGGTTTTCTTCATATTCTTCTATTTCAGACCCCGTAACCGCTGATATATCATACCTTAGCGCTGTTATACAACAGGTATATGAAAATTGTTTGCAGTACTATATCCACAGTAAACTTTCAGGTTATGTATTCCCATAAGAAGTTATTTCCACAAATGGACTTGATTTTTCCGCTTCTTTCCGCTCTTCATGCTCACATCCAAGAGGTAAAAACCTTCTAGACAATGTCAAGTATTCATTTCAGCTTTACAGAATCACGAACCTCCTACAGATAATACGAACGACTTAATGAAGCTGCTTCAGATCCCACAGGATCCAGAGCTGCATAATCTCGTACAAGAGCTAATGGTACCATGCATCAAGCAGATGTATTCCACTCATTGGCATCAACTGGCTTATTACGGTAGTATTTCAAAAAACATGCATTTGCGACTTACATGTTTGTGTTTCAGACCGTTTGGTCAGACTCGGTCAAGTGTGGCTACTTGTCGGAAGAATGCGATTGGAGTTGTTAATGCTTGGTTACGGAGTCGATCCCATGGCGAAATACTTATACAAACATCAAGTTTTGTCTGACAAACTGAAGATCGTCAACATTGAAATACAGGTCTGTCATTTACGAAAGACTGGGATGGTAATTCATATATACTAATGCAGGTGAGGAACGAGAGCAACTTATATGTCAGAGGCGGCAAAGACAACGGAGCGACAATGAAAATGTTGGTCAACAAGCAAAAGAATATCGAGGAGAACGTGGAGAAACTAAAGTCCAAGGTCTGAAAATTCCTAGCTTTTCTTGCTATTTGAGTCTAACATCATGTTTTTTACAGCTCGTTTCTCGTCCATCGCCTCCTCAATTTTATGAGTTCATCAAAGAGGCTGGGCACTTTATGCAGTCAGTCGGAAGTCTCGCCAGAATTAACATGTTTGTTGAGGCGCTGGCTCATGGCATGGATGCAGAAATGGCGGTGAAGGGAATCACTGCCTGGCAGGACAATGCCACAAGTTTTATTCGGCAGCTCTCAACTCGGTTCAACTCTTACCGAGACGTTATTCAACCATTTCAGCTGGGCATATACGAGTTGAAATATGGTCTATCCCTTCACAGTGTAGCTTATGAGAATGGTCGTGTATTTGAAAAGCGTGGAGACTTGGACACTTGCACTGTACGTAAAAAATTCTCTCTTTCTTTTGTTGCTAAAACTGTGTTTGCAGAACGCTGTATGCTCTCTTATGTGCTTTCCGTCTATCCCGCGGCTAGACAGTTTGGTGCCTGCTCTGGACGTTGTAGGCGAGCTAACGGATCATTCCGTGGAGAAATTGATTGAGAAGGCGATCCGTTTCAAGTCTGATCCTAAGGTTTGTAGCTGTTCTTATGTCGCAACGTTATTCATGTTTCTGTTACAGTCTTCGGAGCTAGAACTTAAAGTTTCTGTCCTCGTGTGTGCACTCTCACGTCTTACACGTGAGTTCGTGCATTCGAAGACTATTACAGACAGCCATATGAAGGTCAGTTTCTTTGTCAGAACCTACGTTACTGAATTGTTCGCTTTCAGCTTCTTCAAGATTTGGTAAACTCAATCATAGGAATATGGAAACAAATACGTGCATTTCGCAAAGCGAATGATACGGAGGATTCGGACCAAATTCGCTTCGTAAGTTTAGGTGGAGAGCCGGAGGAGGATGAAGCAACATTTAAGGAGCTCTTTCCATCGTATTGGTCTGTGGAAAACTTGGATGAAGTTTCGGATGGATATGAGGTAAGCTACAGGTTGTGACAGTTTGTGTTTTAACAAATTTCACTTATAGGTCCAGAAACTGGTTCCTACTAATGACCATGAATCCGATGCGGCTTTTAAAGCAAAGCTAGCCTACCTCCAAGACGAAATGTTGAAAAAAGTTCTCTGGATGTACCAGCGTATTTTTTCCAAACTGGAGGTTTGAATCGGGTTTATTCATAATCCTTTGTTTGATATTTTTCTTGTGCAGATAAATAAAAGTGTTTCTGATGACGATCGGATGACAGAGTTTTTAATCTCCTACAACAGTGGCAGATGCATTTTAGAAGGTTAGTTTGCAGTTTTTGTACATGCCTTTTTTGACGCTCGCATAATGTGTGTGTAACAGGAATCGGACATGCTGTACCTCAGTTCCTCGATACGCTTCTGTATCCAGCTCATTTGGTAAAATTAAGCCTGGAACACGGGAACTTCTCGAATAAAACGATCGACAAATTTAATATTTACAAGGTAACTTGCCTACGATGGTTTCTTCTTTTCAATCTCGACGAGTTTTACAGGACGCATTTCCCTCTGAGCTTTCGAAAATGCTTGGACCGATTGAAAATCTAGCACGGCGAATCCATATTCTATTGGAAGAATGGCCTGAGCATCCAGTGCTACTTCAAGTTATGCAATTCGTGGAGTCGCTGCTTTCCATTCCTGCGTCTTCTCCAATTGTCAAGGTACGCCTTCGTTTTTTCCATTCCCAAACCAATTAATTGTTTCGTCTTTATCAGGCGGTTTCAGGGTTGGAACTGGTCCTTGCCAAATCTCAAGTTTGGGAGCAGAGTGCTTCAAAGCAGTTTTCTTTGGCTGGTAAATTTTCCTGCCTTAAGGTCGTAACCCTCTTGTAAAATCTTCTTGTAGAGGTGTTGACACAAGTTTCCAAGCTTGTATTGCAATGGAGACGAATGGAGCTTGAAAGCTGGCCGCAGTTATTAGAAAATGTGGATCGGCAGCAGGAAGCAAATGCGAAGCAGGTGATTAAGTTTCGTAGCTTTAAACTTGTAAATACTTAATTCTTCGTTGTGCAGATGTGGTTTTCTTTTTACGATTTACTTCATCAAGGTGAAGGCTTACAGGTGAAAACTATTATTGAAAGGTCTGTTTTCTAGTTTCGTGAACGCTTTCTTACATGCAATATTTCAGCTGCGAAGAGTTTTTGCTATCCTGCCCGATAGGCGAGTTTCAATGTCGCTTGGGGCTCATTGAGGCGTTTTATCTTGAATTTGGGTTCTTTTCTCGCATCAGGTACTTTTCTTGTGTTTCTGTTTCTTTATAGATATCTCTTTTGTTCAGTTATATCCACGAAAGGCTGTCATTTACTTTGTACAATTTGCTACATTATTATTCGCGATGGATACCAGCGTAAGAACTTTTTGACATTTGGTTTCGCTTACAGTGGTTATTCAGAGTTCAAGATGCACTGAGCTCTGGAAAAGAGCCGTTTTCAAAAGAACTGGCCGACTTTGCTCGACTCGCGAAGTGGGAAGACTACAATTACCATTCAGTAGTTTCCACGGCAGAAAGGTCTCACAGGAAGCTGCATAAGATCATTCGAAAATACGAGGTTTGAAGTCTGTTTCATTTAAGCTCGATTAACATTTTCCTGTGACAGGATTTTCTTAAACGCCCTGTTATTGATTTATGCAAGAGCAAGCGTGTAGAGGATCGATCTAGTAGGAAAATTAACGAGGATGCTTTATCAGAGCCGTAAGTTTTACAATTTCTAAAGCACTCAAAATGATCGCTGCCGTAGGTTCTCTCTGGAGAAAAACTGGACGCAATTTTGCTCAAGCACTGTTGGCACCATGATGTCCATTTCGAAAGGTAGTCCTATGACATTCATCACCGTTACCTTAATCGTTTTTGTAGGTGATGGTGTATTCGAGACAAAGATGCTAAATACTGCTCGAAAACTCGGGCCACTGTTGTCCAGCTGCTTTTTTGAAAATTCAGCACGTGAAATGAGGCAAACCGGACCGGCGTTACTGGATGCGTTAGCCGTCGCAGTTATATCTCGATCCACGGAATTGAGTCAGGAGAATAAAAGCCGTGCTCTGAAGAAGAAGGCGCTTGTTGATCTTCGAAAAAGCCTCAAGGACTTAGGCATATCTCAGTATAAGTCTGAAGTGCCAAAGGTAATCTTTTTGGCTCATTTTCCGTGCTAATCTTCTGTGCTCGCAGGATATGCGTGGGATTGAAAACTGGTTTCAACAGCCCGTAGCCGAGCTTAGCACGCTAACACGTGACAGTTTAGAAGCTGCGGACCGGTGTAATATTGCGTCACTTTTGAGACAAAGTTCGTTGCCAGTTTGGGAGCGAGCAAAGGATTACTACTTTGATAATATTGCTCTGTTACTGGCGATCAAAAGCTCAAAATGCCACGAAGACCTTGACCACGCAGAGGTACGTTTGTTTCTATGTTGATGATATCCTTTATAAATTGCATTCACTAGGTTGATAAATTCATTCGTTACATGGAGTATACGCTTTATTTGCAACAAAAACAGCGGCGGAAAATACATGAGTTCTCTTCTAGCCTAGCTGCAGTCGCTGAACTTACCAGACAACTGGAAATTCTTGGTATGCATTCAAATTTTACAGTCTTGAAATCCATCTCATTTTTTTAATGCTTAGATGCCGAGCCATTACCAAAGCAGGGATCTACACGCCACCTTATGTGGCAGCAAAAGGTGGATTACGTTCTCTCCATCTGTTTCTGACATTGTCTTTTTGTTGCAGAGTTTACTTGATGAAATTTGTCAGCAGTTTGCAGAATTAAAGCTTTTCTTTGATACTGTACAAAAGGTTGAATCCGCAGCGAAACCTGAAGCAGATGTTCTCAGTGTCAAGCTCAAAGCTTGTTTGGAAAAACTTCAAACTTGCAAGGTAGCCTCTCATCTGATCTACTTGAAAGTTATTAACATTGTAAATGCTCAGGCTGTACTCGATAAACAACTTGTTCTTGGAACTTATGTGGCGAAAGGAGATGATAGTCTTCTTATTATTACCAGAGACATGTCTGAAATCGTTCATAATAACTTTAAGGTTATTGATGAAACGGAGCGTACAATCAGCATGCTGATATCGGAGAATTCTCATGGAGATGGTCCTGTCAATATTTTGCTCACACCAGCTCAACAGCTGCTTCAGAAAGTAAGCATTTCGAGTTTTATTTCTTAATCCAACAATCTTTTTGCAGGGCGTGGAAGTGTCCAAGGTGCGTCCTGCTGCTAAAACATGCTCACCCTCCGAAAATGGACTAGCCAGCATTGCATCACGATATGATGAAGCTCTTTCTCAAGTTCGGCTTGCGGGCCAAAAGGTTCAAAGCCTGGCAGATGCTTCATTGCCAGCCGAGAATACCGTCCATACGTTTGAATCGCTACTGGAAGAATCGGTGGCAGCTCTACGCCTTGATCAAATATATAAATCTTCGGTGGGCACGATTAATCATGTGGTAAGCTTCAAGTATTTGGAACTTGTTACTATTTCTTTTTACAGGTGAAGCTTTTGGACGATGGACTAGATGAGTTGGGGCTTCCTTTCGTAAATTTTGTACGCTCCTTGTCCTTACTTCTGAACTTACTGGTTCCCGCGGGTGCAACAGTGCTGTGTGATTATATCGAGTTACATAAAGCGGTACGTCTAAAAGATTTTTCTTGGTTGTGGGTTAATCAATGCTTCATGCAGACTGCAAAGCTGGGCTACATAATTTTAAGTGTGCTCAGTCAACTGAATCGTGAAGGGTTTTGTGGAGCTCGTGAGGAAGATGGCGAAGAATCAGACAAGTTTCAGGCCGCTGAAGGGACCGGTATGGGAGAAGGCCAAGGAACAAAAGACGTCAGTGAACAAATAGAAGACGAGCAACAACTCCTTGGAAGCGAGGTGAAGTCTTTTTTTTACTGAGTGTTGTTTCAACGTTTTTCTATTTGGGCAGGATGCTCCCACGGATCGCAAGGATAATGAGAAGCTTGACAAAGGAATCGAAATGGAGGAAGACTTCAACGGAGAAATGTTTGACGTTAGTGAAGACGAGTCAAACGAAAGCGACGGAGATGAAGATGGTGATGAAAAGCTGGAATCAAAAATGGGAGAACAAGGTGAAAATGAAGAGGTGGTTGATGAGAAGATGTGGGACAAGGAAGACGAGTCTCGGGAGGGAACGGAGTCAGTTGAGCAGGGACAGTCTGTTAAAGACGCAGGTTATGACGATTTGGAGTTACGGGGTAAGAACGAAGATTCGTCAGAAGACAAGGAGGAAGACTTGGACGAAAAGAAGCCGATAGACAAGGAATCACGGGTTGAGTCCGAGGACAAGGAGAATCACACCGAGGATAAAGAAGACTTTCCGGAAGACAGCGCATTTGAAGATCCCAGTGGCATACAACCATCACCTGCAGAAATAGATGTTATGGAAGAGGAAATCCCGGCCGAACAGGAACAAGATGCTAACCATGAGGAATGTGCTCCAAGCATGGAGGAAGAGCAAACGAATAATGGCGTCAACAATTCCTTACCAGAGGACATGGACCTGGATAAAGTAGAAGAAGAGTCCGACGATGACGAGAATGGAACAGGAAACGATGGAGCTAAAGAAGCAGAAGTTGACAAAACTGAGGAACCCGCTGGAACAGACGAAAGCAAGCAAGCGGAGCCTTCCAGTGCCGAGGAAAAGCAACATGATTCTCAACTTGAGAACCTGGACACAAACATGGACGATGCGGAAAATGCTGCCGCCGACAACAAAAGTGCCATGCCATACGGCATTGCGACAAAGGCGAAAAATAATCCTTTGTCAAAAAGCCTCGAGGATGGTACAAAGAGGGAGGAACCTTCTGCAGGGGACAACAATCACGAGCAGCAAAACGAAGCAGCTCCAAGTGCCGGGGCAGCCAGCAGTGAAAACTATGCTTCTTCTTCCAGCTTGCCGACAGAGTCCGAAAAAAATGAAGACCTCAGTAGGCTCGATGCTAATCCCTACAGAAGTCTTGGCAATGCTCTAAAGAAATGGCAGCAGAGGGCCAGGATGGTGGAAGACGAACAAGATAAAGAAGCTGATAATTCTCTCCAAATGGACGTACCAAAGGAGACCTGTGAGGATGACACCTACAAGTACGTTTCAAACGACGAGAAGAGCAATGCACAAGCAATGGGTGCGGCAACCGACGAACAGATGAAGCTCTCTGACGACTTCAGCAAAATGATGCATGAGAGCGACGAGATCATGGAAGAAGAGAACATTCCCCTCGACGAGTCCCGTCCTTCCAAGCAACCTCAGCAGACACTGACGGAGATGATGGACGTGGACGACAAAACAGCGTATACAACGAAGAAACCATCAGAACGACAAGAGGCTCCTGAATCAGAGGAGGTGATGGCGGCAGCACGTGACGAAGAAGGATTCCACGCTGATGGAAGTTTCATCTCTTTTGAAAGGCCCGAAAACTTTCAAAAGAATTCGATGTGGAACGACGATACTCAAGTCATTCGGCAAGAGTTGGAGACGGAAGTGATAGCAGGCATCAATGACGTGGAGAGTGCAAGAAAAGTTTGGCAAAAATACGAGCAACTGACGGGCCGACTGTCTCAAGATCTGGCTGAGCAGCTCCGCTTGATACTGGAGCCGACGCTGGCCTCAAGACTCCAGGGTGACTACAAATCGGGCAAACGCTTAAACATGAAGAAGGTGAGTGACAGATTGTCTTGATCCTGTACTAAACCTTGAATACTTGATTTTTCAGATTATACCGTTTGTAGCAAGTGAGTTCAGGAAAGATAAGATATGGCTGCGACGAACAAAGCCCAACAAGCGGCAGTACCAGGTCGTCGTTGCTCTAGATGACTCTCGGAGCATGTCGGAGAGCCACTGCGGACACATGGCTCTGGAGGCGCTGCTTACAATATGCAGAGGAATGACGCAACTGGAAGTCGGCCAAATGGCCGTGGCCAGCTTCGGGAAGAAAGGAAATGTTCGTCTTTTGCATGATTTGGATCAGCCTTTCTCAACTGAAGCAGCAGTCAAGGTACTTTTTGTACAATCTTATGGTTTTCTCATGGTCTAATGTTTTGGTGTTGGCTTTTTGGACCAGATTATATCGGAGTTTTCGTTTCGCCAGGACAATACAATATCAGATGAGCCAATGGTCGATTTGCTACAGTACCTTACACGTTTCTTGAACGTGGTGGCGACTCGGTATGCACCGGCTGGGCAAAGGGATTTGCAGCAGCTGGTTCTGGTCATAGCTGATGGCCGGTTTCACGAAAAGGTCCGTCAATTCCACCGAACGTGTTGCCTCAGCTCACTCTCGTGTTTTCTGCAGGAAAGTCTCAGGCGATGTGTCCGCGACGCGCTGAGCAGAAGGCAGCTGTTAGCTTTCCTGGTCCTGGATAATCCCGAAGAATCTCTCTTGGACATGCAGGTACGCTTCTCCTCTGATACGAGTCCTTTCAATACAATGACCACAATTGTGATGCAGTCTGTTACGTTCGCAAATGGAGCACCGATGTTCTCAAAATACCTGGACACCTTCCCATTCCCCTACTACGTCATTCTAAAGGATATTGAGGCACTCCCCCGGACACTGGCAGATTTGTTAAGACAGGTACGCCTCTTTGTACGGCAAATATACTCTTAACTCTTGGAATTGACAGTGGTTCGAGTTGATGCAACACTCGGCATCATAGCTGTAAAATGAAAAACGAGACAGAGAGCTCAAAGTTGGTCGATTTGTGGAAGAAGAAGAAGAAGACAAAGTCAAGCTTCTCGATGCTTGTCAGTTCTTAGCCGAAAGGAACTTGCCCACATGCGTAGGTACAAGGCACAGCTAGTCTCTTCGCAGGACAATACCAGGTTAGCCTTTTCCCTCTCTCTATTTTTCTCTTTTCCCGATATTATCAATTTCCATTTTCGTATGCACAGGCCTTTTGGCAATTGTATCGCCGACATTTTGACAGTCGACACAGGTATACATAGTTCCTCCAGATATTACTGAAAACTTTGTCAAATTTATAGCGAACGAACAAGATATACACACGCACAAATGTATACAGCTCCTCTTTTTCACGAATGCTTGCTCTTCAAGTGGTCGGCGGGCAGAACGAGTGGTGGCTGCTGGCTGCTTTGATCCGGCCGCGTGACCAGCTTTGGCGTCGACGAGAACAATTTCTGGCTGGATCCAAGGCGCCCCACCTTTTCCAGCTTCTTGACGAGCACACGGATCATATCAACGTAAGTCACAATCCCCACCACCGTGTTCTCGCTCTCTGACTCCGTCACCCAGATGTAGCCGCATTGGTGCGACAGTGCTTGCGCCATGACCGCCGCCAGCGAGCTCCACGGCCGGCACGTCAAGCAGCCGCGGCTCCCAGAGTTTTGGAAGCTCGAAGTCAGTCCTCCAGATCTATGGGAGTCCTGCTCCGAGTCCGAGGACTCCTCGCAGGAATCCAGCGGCGTCGGGGGTTTTCCTGCAACTTGATCTTCGTCCGCCACCGCCGCCGCCGCCGCCGCCGCCACCTTTTGAGCGAGACGAGTTTCGATCAACTTTCCCAGGATCTTGGAGCTACGCTTGTTGCTTCCGCGGACGTACGAGAGGAAGTCGGCGGCGGAGAGTGTGGCGAGAGCCGCGGCGACGGCGGCGAAATTCTCGTCGTGGCGGCGGAGCGTGGACGACGAGATATCGCCCACCAGCTTGAGCTTCCTCTGGTTCTCGGTAGTGGAAGACGCCGATGAAGGAGATGGTGATGGAGTTGCCGGGACGACGATTGCTACTGCGCTCATCGCCTGGGAGGCCTGGTGGATGATCTGGATCGCCTCGATCGCAGGGTCCTCGTGCTGGATGGAGGCAAAGCTGCGGTTGATGATCCCGAGCTCCTCGATGGTGAAGAGTGGAAGCGGGCAAAACGCGGCTATGCAGCTCATGAGGAAGCGCATCACGGCCTCCTGGCTGATCCAGCACACTTCCTTGCGAGGCCAGCGCGAGGATCCGCTGCTACTGTTCCTCTCGAACTCCATCGCGCGAGTGGATCGAGATCTCTTGGGGAGAGGGACAATGAGGTACTGCACGCCCTTGATCACGAGCTCCAGCGCCTTGGACAGTCTACACGATAGTGGAACATCCAATTCATGTAGAAGAAGGAATAATCTATCTACCAAATAGATAAAAGTACCTTTCGTGGAGATCCACGCGCTGGATCCAGCTCCTGTGCACCAGCCCGGCGATTGGACGCGCGAGCGCGGCCTCCAGATCGCACAGCAGGGTGTGATCCGCGGCGAGGAAGCAGAGGACGTCGAGATTGTTGACCACGCCCAGGCAATTGGCGAGATTGGCGTCCCACACGCTAATCTCCGCCACTCCCAGCTCCCGCGCCATCGCAATGGCGTCCCCGACGCTCGCATTGCAGGGGAGGCAGTGGAGCGGCGGCTTACCCAGCGCGAGATCGAACACCTCGAACGATTCCAGAAATTGCGTCATCCACACGCCAAAGGGCTCCAAAAAGGATGATCATCTTCATTTCGAAGAATATACTCCAGAGGAATATTATTTAAGATATTCTACCGCACCTAGAATATACTCTCGAGGGGGTATATTCTGGTATATTCTGACGCATTATAGGATATTCTACCGCTATAGGAATATGCCATGGCGGCTTGGAGCATATTCTCCGCCAACGAGAAAATCAAAAAAGTAAGAAGACCTACATTGTCTATCAGTTTGAAAGTAGCAGCGATTTCTTGTTGGCCGCGAGCTCCTCGCGCGCACGACGCTCACGGCGCGGCACCGGGATCTAGAGATTTCCCTCCGGATTCGCGACCGGCGGCGGGGCTAGGCGATCGATTCGATCTCTTTCAGCTCTTCCGGATCGGCGGATCTCGCGCGCGCGCTTGGTGGAGGTCACACGGCACTAGGTAGGGGCGGCGGCGAGAGGAGAGGCGCGGCGCGATGATGAAGAACAGCGGCGCGGTCCTGTCGACGACGGCGCTGCTGGTGCTGGGCTACGCGCTGTGCTCGAGCCTCCTGGCGGTGATCAACAAGTACGCCGTGACCTACTTCCCATACCCTAGCCTCCTCACGGCGCTCCAGTACCTCACCAGCGCCGGCGGCGTCCACCTCCTGGGCCTGGCCGGCCTCCTCCACCACGACGCCCTCGCCTGGGACACCGTCAAGCGCTTCCTCCCCGCCGCGCTCGTCTTCTACCTCGCCATCTTCACCAACACGCACCTCCTCAAGCACGCCAACGTCGACACCTTCATCGTCTTCCGCTCCTCCACGCCGCTGCTCGTCGCCATCGCCGACACCTTCTTCCGCCGCCAGCAGTTCCCCTCGCGCTACACGCTCGCGGCGCTGCTCGTCATCCTCGGCGGCGCCATCGGCTACGTGCTCACCGACTCGGCCTTCTCGGTCACCGCCTACTCGTGGGCCGCCGCCTACCTCGTCACCATCACCACCGAGATGGTGTACATCAAGCATATGGTCACCAACCTGGGACTCAACACCTGGGGCTTCGTCTACTACAACAATCTCCTCTCGCTCGCCATGGCTCCATTCTTCTGGATCGTCACTGGCGAGTACTCGGAGGTGGCCCGGGCGAGTTGGGAGAGCCTGTTCCAGTTCCAGGCCGTCTTCTCGGTGGCGCTCTCGTGCGTTTTTGGCCTGGCCATCAGCTTCTTCGGCTTCGCGGCCAGGAAGGCCATCTCGGCCACCGCATTTACAGTCACCGGGGTGGTGAACAAGCTGCTCACGGTGATTATCAACGTGCTCATCTGGGACAAGCACGCCAGCACCGTCGGGATCTTGTTCTTGCTGCTCACGATTGTTGGCGGGGTTTTGTACCAGCAGTCGACGGCCATGCCGAAGCCGAGTAGCCAGCCATCCGAGGTGGTGGTGTCCAAGCCGATGGAGAGTTTGGGGGACAAGGAAGAGGAGGCCGAGGAGGAGGAGGATGAAGAGGCCGGTTTCCTCAAGAAGTCGTCCGAGTAAGAAAACGTAGTGAGCGAGCGAGCGAGGCGTGGCAAGCTCACACTTTCCTCTCAGGTACCAATCAATTCTACTGCCAGTCTCTTTAATGTGTTTCCTGACGGAAGAAGTGACTCGTCTATCTATCTATCAGGATTCAGGTACTAGGACTGCGCATGGCATAAATAATCAATCAAGGTGGAAGAAACAACTTCAATTCCATCACCACCACGAACGACGTGGAGGCAAAAAAGTCTCGCTCGTTGTTGGACTGGATGAAATCGATGCATCAAAAGCTAAGCTAAGTTCTTTCTCTCCTGAAAGATTTCTTTTTTTCTTTTTTTTTCTTCTTCTCGGCGGAGAAACCAGAGCAAAAAAAATCTCTTTTTTTTTTATCATCAAAACTTGGATCCAAAAGGAAGAAAAAATACAGAGAAAAAGACTAGCTTATGATGGAGCAGGAGAAGAAAAAAAGAAAGTTTATGCTACAGGGATTTCTTTGTTGCTCCACCAATTCGGGGGAACAAAACGAACGAACAGACCAACCTTGGGTGTGTGTGTGTGTGTGTTTTCTTCTTCGTGTTCTTCCAAAGTTCTCGGGGGATCTTATTGCGAAAGAATATAAAGCAAGCCTCTCCTCGTGAATCTCGTGTGTGTGTCAATCATTCTCATACCTGCTGTTGCTGCTGCTGCTGTTGATACTGCCGGAGCTTCACACTGTTGTTGTTGCTACTGCCATTGTTGTCCCCAGATCCCAAGCTCGACGCCTTGACTGGAACGTCCTCCACCGGCTCGGGAAAGATCTCGCTCGACCCGGGCCTCCGGTGGAACGACTGCTCCCCTGTGATCGACCCCTGCGAGTGCGACGTTCCCGAGTGCTTCCTGCTGGGATCGCCACCACCGCCACCACCGCCACCTCCGCCACCACCCACGTATTCTTCCCTCAGCACCCCGGACGCGATCACGTTCTCCGACGAGCTGTGCCGCCAGCTCCCAAACAGCGACGCATTCCACGAGCTGTGAGACGACGTCCGGGAGCGCAGCGACGAGCTAAAGTTCTCCTCCCTCGTCACCCGCTGCGGGTTCTCCAGCGCCTTGAGGACGTGGCGGATCTGCGGCCGCTTGGACGCCCGGCCGTGGAGGCACAGCTTGGCGACGATGGCCATCGCCCACACCTCCTCGAGCAGGTCCTCGTCCACTATCAGCGACGGGTCCACCAGCTTCATTATTCCCTCTTTGTTGTGCCGGTCGATGAGTGGAAGAGCCCACTCCAGCCAGGCGTCGGCGTTTGGATCCGAGGTGCCACTGATGTCGAGCTTTCCCGTCACCAGCTCCAGCAGCACCTTCCCGAAGCAATAAACATCGTATGCACATGATGCCACCGCGGAGCCTGCTGTAAACAAGAAAGAAGCATGAGCAGCTGGAGACCTTTGGAAACATTAAATGTTTTCTCACCTTGATCGCCTTGCTCGGTCGTCCTGCAGCGACAAACGAGAAAACTTAGAACGACAGTTAAAGAAAGAATGCAACGAAAAGCGTTAAAAAAACTTACTGTGACAATCTCAGCAGCCGAGTTATCAACCCAGGCTGCGCTTCGCCTCCTTGCTCCCGCGTTTCGCTCAGACTTCCCAGCCGTACCTCAAACTTGTCATCGAGAAGAATGCTGCTCGCTTGTACATCCCTGCCATGGCAAGGAAGAAGGAAAATGCGCCATCAGCTTTTACGTAACAGCAACCTTTAAACTGCAAGAACGTACCTATGTACAAGTGGAGGGACGCACTCGTGATGCAAGTAGCTCAGGCCTTCTGCCACTCCAATCGCGATTTTCAATCTTGTGATCCAGTCCAAGGACTGCAATATATCCGCGGGTGGGCTTGGAACAACCTTTTTGTGTAGTGCTTGTCCCAGATCACCGTTGGGCATGTACTTGTACACCAAAAACTTGAGCTCGTCCATTTCCAGGCAGTGCCCGAGGAGAGGAACCAGCCTGGTGTGAGACGCCTTGCCGAAAACTTCGAGCTCCAAAGTGAGCAAATCCTTCTTCATCTTGGCAACTTCGATCCTCTTGACGACGACGAGCACGCCCCCGTCTAGAACACCTCGATACAAGTCGCCCGAGTGCCCGGCCTTGATGAAGTTGGACGAAGAAAACTCCTGAGTTGCCCGGACTAGCTGACTAAACGTGAACGACTCTCCGATACTCGACATCTTGACAGCAACGGCGGGAGGCACGACGGGTTGGCCCGTCCCGCTCGTCGTCGCTGCACCAGCGCCAGCACCCGCGGCGGCGCCACCAGCCATCGCCTCGTCCGATTTCTTTGGAGGCTCTCGAGCCGGCCGCCTCTCGCGCTTTCGTATAAGAAGAACCAGCGCAGCCACCAGGAGAACCAGCCCAAGACCACCAAAAGTTCCCCCCAGTATAACGGCAAGGTGGCGGGGCTTGGACTTTGATCTTCTCGTCGGCATTGGCGTCGGCAAGTTGAAAGACGAAGCGTTTTGGAAAACCAGGCCCCTGGCAGCGTAGAACGCCTGGCAGTCGCTCAAGGACCGCTGCCCGCTCGCATTCACGAAACAGTTCTCGCTAAGTATGGCGCCGGCCACGGTCCCTGCCGGCACTGTGTCGTTGAGAAAGTTGTCCGAGACGTTCAAGACGAGCAGTCCTCGCAGAGACGACACCGCCGCAGGCAGCGGCCCGTAAAACGTATTGTTGGAGAGGTCCAGAGACTGCAAACTCGAAAGACTTGCCAGCCCCGGCGGTATCGTCCCCGTGAAATTGTTGAGCGAGAGGTCCAAGAGCGTCAAGTTGCGAAGATCTTGCAGAGCTCCAGGCAGCTCTCCCGCGAGCAAATTCTTCCCGAGAACCAGCTCCTGGAGCGTCGACCACCCCGTGAGATTCTCGGGGACCGACCCGTCAAGCCTGTTATCGGACAGCCTCACGCTCCGCAAGCTCGACGAGGAGCTCACTGCCAGAGAAGCTGGAATGGGACCCGAGAAGATGTTGCCGCTCAAGTCGAGATCTCTCAACGATGCCATCCTCCCGAGCTCCGGCGGCAGCACCCCGCTGAGCATGTTTCCACTGAGGTCGAGCAGCTCGAGGCGGGAGAGATTCCCGACGCTGGCCGGGATTCCACCCATGAGATTGTTCCTTGCGAGCGACAGCCTCCGCAAGCTGCCCAGCTGACCAATTCCCCCTGGAACCGACCCATTGATCGAGCACGCCGAGAAATCCAACACTTGCAATGCCGAGAGCTGGCCAATCCAATCCGGGAGCGTCCCCAGCATCACGAATCCCGTGGCATTGAGCAGCCGCAGCGCGGGAAGTCCCTGGAGATTGTCCAGCGCCAGCGTCGGCCGCGCCATCCCCACCAGCGTCCTCTTCAACCCGGAGAGATAGATGCTCACCACCTGTCCATTCTCGCAAAGAACTCCTCTCCAATTCAGGCATGGATCCCGCGTCTTGGGCCAGTAAAAGTCCCGAATTCTCAGCGAGTACCTGAGGTGCCGCATCGCGTAGGCCTCGGATGCCAGCAGGGTCTGCGACTCCGCCGGTAGGATCGTGACGACGCCGAGAAGCGCGAGAATCGCCCATGCCAGCCCCAGTGACATGATAGCCCCCTATCTCCCCAGAATTGCGCACATTCCCCGTCCGGGCACCTGTCCTGCTAGATCTGTGATCCCATTGCCTCGTGAGTCGCGCTATCAGCTACGAAGAAGAGCTACACCACTCTGCCACTGCCGCTGCCTCGATCGATCGCCGACTCCCGGGGGATTTCATCACCCCGCGAGCACGGCACACGGTAATCCCGGTCCTATCCCCGATCCGGGCCCCGGATCGCCCCCAAAATCCACTTGCGATGCGTTGACCCGTGCCGCATTGGAATCCTACCCCGACAAGTAAAACCAAGAATGCTCCTCCATTGTTTGACCTCGCTCGATCCCCGCTCTAGCGCTCGCGATTCGCGACCGCGCGCCGCGATTCCCAGCCCCAGCTCCCTGCAATGTGCCAAAATCTGGCAGCTCGCAAACCTAGACGATGCCGCGCCGCTGCTGCCACTCCTGCCACCGCCGATCGCCACAGCGCGCATCCATCCGCCATCAAACCCTAGCGCGCGGCATGGGCTCCAGGAGCCAGGGCGCGCTCTCCAAGCGCTGCGCTCGCCAAAATATCACACACACCCCCCGGAACAAAGAGAGCCGCCATAGCCGTGAAGAGTTAAACTGGGTGGCCAGGTGTACGGCAGGCCGGGCTCTCCGTACGTGTTTGAACTAGCGGGAATTATGGAGAGGTAATCTTGTTTTTTTTATTCTCGCCTTCCCAGCTTTTGGCGATTTGGCCCGGTGAAACCTCGCCACCTTTTCTCTTTCCTCACTTTTTTCTTTCCTACTTTTTGTGTTCTCGCGGGCTCCACGAAGATTGACATCCTCCCTGGAAGCAACTATGTCGTGTACAAATATACCCTTCATTCTAGCGTGTCGTGTGCGTGTATACACACACCTCACGAGCTCGTCATAGATTCCATGGAATTTTGTTACACTCGCCTTAATCCTTGATCAACAGTGGGGAACAAGATTCTGTAATGCATGTCCCACTTACATGTTGCACCCATGCCACCCTACAGCACACACAAGAAAGGAGCACACAAGAGTACAGAGTTTGTTGCAAAGGGGAGTTGAATGATCTTTATGGGAGGATGGCCTTTTGTTGCTGCAGGTTTCTAGGGCTTCTCTCTTTTTGGGGCTGGCCCCAATGTGTTGGTTTTTCCTCTCCTCTGGTTGGCTTGGGGTGGGTGGCATTGGCAAGTGAGTGCAGCAGATTTTGTAATTCTAGCCATTATATATGTCATTGTCTCCATTCAATGCCTTTTTTGGGGAGCACAGCAGAAGAACAGCTACTTCTCCTTCTTTGCAAAAACAAAAGCGTTTCAATTCAATCTCCTTTGACAAAACCACCCTTTTTGTTTGAGTTTGGGGGGCCCTAAGTTGCGCCCTCTTTGACAAATGCAATTCCAATGTTTCTTCATGCGGTGGTCGCTTTATCACCATCAGCACGACCACCATTTTTTGGCTTGCTCCTAAATCTTCCCAAGGAACACGTTAACTATGCTAAGTCAATCTGAATTTGTCAAGCTTTGCATTCATTGAACTAGACGAGATGAAGATGAGGCGATCACAGAACGAGAAGAATATGAGAAGATTGCAAGTTTTAAAACCACCACTCCTTAGAATTCCGGCGGAAACTTTCTTCACACTCACCACCAGGCATTTGGTGCTCTTAAAACATATTACTAATACTATGAAAATGACTAAATTTATGATCAAGCACGTTGGCATTGGTCGGCACAGCTCACCAGAAAATTTAGAACTTGATCTTCTATTCTCGAAATGAGTACAATATCTAACGGGGCATGACAGTTAAAAAATCAAACTGTTGGCCTTGATTTTTCAAACCGGAAGCATATTCCGGGCATCGAATAATCCCTGCCACGTATCAGGTCAGGGAGCTATGGCGGCAGCTGTGACTGCGAGCTACCGGTGGCGCAGCGTTTGTTCTAGGTCGCCGACGCCATCCTCTCGAGCTAGCGCGTCTCTAGCGCCGAGATTCCTGCGCCGGGCGCTGCTCGGCGCCGCAGCGGCGGCGGCTGGAATCATGGAGCCGCAGGGCGGGGATCCAGCGTTTGCCGCCAGGTCCAAGAAGAGATCCGAGGCAGAGGAGGTAAGAATTCCCGGATATTTCGATCGATCTCCACAGGATTTCTCCCCCTTCTCGCCAGATTCTAAGAAACGTGGTGTGGCCGGAGGAATTCCCCTTCAAGAAGGAAGATTTCCAGCGTTATGACGAGTAAGCTCCACATTGATAGCTAATGCTCTCGCTAACATGGAAGACGTTCTTTGTTTCTCAAGATCACCAGACACGCTCTTCTACTCCACGCCCAGATTCGTCACTCACATTGACGACGCTGCGATCCAGGCGCTCACTAAATACTACGCAACAGTGTTCCCACCAAGCAACACTCCCGGCGTGGCGTTGCTAGACATGTGTAGCAGCTGGGTACGCGAGATTTTCTTCGCTTTCTTTCGAATTTTTTTTCGTTTCTTTTTGTTTCGCTAGGCCATGACGATCTGACTCACAGGTTAGCCACTATCCCAAGAACTACGCACAGCAACGCATCGCCGGACAAGGACTAAACGAGGAAGAGCTCAAACGGAACCCAGTAAGGTCCAGGCTTTATTTTTTTGTTCGTTCTTCCGTTCGCTCCTTTCCAGCTCCTTTAGAATAGAAAAATCTTTCACCTCGTTTCTCGAGAGCTTATATATATATATATTCTCTTTTCTTTCGCAGGTGCTAACAGAGTACTTGGTGCAAGATCTAAACCAGAATCCTCGCCTACCTTATGAGGACAATTCCTTCGACGTGATTACAAACACGGTAAAGCTGCTTGGCCTCTTTTCCAGGTTGCTTTTCCTTCGTTCTTTCTCCGTGTGCCTGGCTCCTCGCTTTATTCCATCTCTCTTTTCCTTCACAGGTCAGTGTGGACTACTTGAGCAAGCCCATTGATGTCTTCAAGGAGATGAATCGCGTACTTAAGCCCGGAGGTTTAGCCTGCTTGAGGTACGTGCCTCGCCTGCTTTCGGATAAGATAACTCTCGCCGCTGCCTCTAGTTTCTCGAATCGATGCTTCTGGACGAAGGCAGTCTCCGTGTGGACGGCAACTGGGGACGTGGATCACGTCTGGATTGTTGGTGCTTACTTCCATTACGCTGGACGATACGAACCAGCCGAGGTACTTGAAAAACCAAGCCTGCCTTTCTTCTCGTCAACGTTGCCAGAGTTTTCTTTCAGGCCTTGGATATATCGCCAAATCCCGGAAGAACGGATCCAATGTACGTCGTCTTCTCTAGGAAGGTGAGAGCGTGAACTGTAAACAACAACCGTAGTACTTGTCTATAAATGCCGAAGAGAACCTTCCATACGTCAAAAAAACCATATGTACAAATTGGTTTAGTCGCGCTCATGATTGTAGCGTCTGTTTCAACTCGAACAATTCAACCTGACAGGCAGTCCCCGTATGAATGAGTGACAACAAAAATGTGAGAAAACGAACGAACCTGTAGTTGAAAGGCTCTTGTGCGCTCGCTGGCCAGGACTCCTCGAGTGGAATGTAACTCCTACAACGTGATCATAAAGAGAAAGCTCAGCTATGCCGCAATGAAAGTTACCTTTTGAGTCTCCTCGAGCACCGCCTTTAGAAACGAGAGGTCGTGTTCCAGCCTTAAATTCTCAGAGTGGACGATGTTGGAAAGGCTGTTGGACTCTTCTTGGACGAGCTCCGACGCCTCGAGCTTTCTTCTCAGCCCTTCCACCTCCCTCGTTACCAGGCCGAGCTTTGCTTCGGCGGATTGCTGGCTCCTGGTTGCAAGGTTCAGCTTCTTCTCCAGCTCGTCCTTTTCTTGCTGCACTGCTTCGAGCTCTGCCTCGGTCAGGAGATTCTTCTTCACCGCCAATGCAAGCTTTTCTTTGAGTATCTCTTCCGAGCCAACATCTTCGATCTCGTCCGACTGAGAATCGGAATCGCACTTCACGTCGGCGTCCACGGAAGTCTCGTGCTGCTCCACGGGGCGTGGCGACTGAGGTTCCTTAGTCACGGTGTCGTGTGCATCCGGCGACTCGGGTTCTTCTTCGCCATACGAAACCTGACACAAAAGCCTGCATCGGTATTACTGAAGAACATGAAGACCATCTTTTCGGTGCTTACGTTGTCGTTAAGAACCTTCTCGCCTGCCTTGTAACTTTGATGAGCCTGAGAGTGTATCTGGCGCAGCGGAACAAGACCAGGAACAGCTTCCGGGGAGGGAGAGTCTAGAAGCCGAGAGAGGACGGTCGGGCGCTGATTCGTGGGGCTCACAGCATTGTGAGCTGCAGAAGGTACAAGCGGATCTCTCGGTGACGTACGTCCGTTGCTGCCATGAAAAATGTCATTGTCTTCCCTTTGCTCCCCTGATGCAATGTACAACACTTGCACCTACGATTTCTAATGTCACGAGAGGACGGAAGGTGATTATAATAAGCACGAACCTCGTTGCTCCTAGATTTCGCACCGCTTCCGCCAAAGGTAACAAGAAAAGTCCTGTCTTTTTTTTGAACTACAACAAGGCTCAGTCCCTGTGCATGCAGGAAAACAAAAAGAACTTTACTACAGAGACAAATACAAAACCCTGTACCTGATTACTGGCAACAGAATCCAGCGAACTCCTCATAGCGTTCATCCATGACATTTTGGGAATATCAAGTGCTATAGTTTCAGCAACTCCTGAGACATAATATTAGACCGGATGAAAAGCCACAAAAAAACCGTACTGGTTCCACGCTGAGCTCCGCCCGTAATGTACCATTTGTTATTCACAAGGACGCCAGAGCTGCCCGTCCTAGGAGATGGACTACATCCTCCTGGCTTTAGGCGAGACCACACCATCTGCAAAACGGATATCAGAGGATGGGAATGCCGTATGACATACGTACAGTTTCAAAGTCAAGTGCATAGAGATCATTTGAGACTTTTGTCTTCGTCGAACCGCCAAACACAAGAAGGTAACGATCATCATACATGCCAGCAACATGTCGGGCCCGTGGTGATGGTCCTTTGCCACTGAGAGAAACAGCAAAAAAGTGGTAGCAGCATATGCGTAAAACATGTAGCCTACCTTGTAAGCAAGGGAAGCCATATGAGTGACTTGAGATCCAAAACGTGAAGATCATTTAGCATGCGGCCTCTTGCATCTTGGCCTCCAAACATGACCAAAATAGAGCCGGCACGACTTACAGTTTGACCACTCCGTGCTGCCTGCACAGTTTCGTCAGTGCTGTGTGAGACAGCTCACTTAACTTACGGGAACGTCGCCTTTCGCATGGACTTTAGTCCAGTGTTCTGTCTCGAGGTCAAACGACCAAACTGTAACAAGGGAAAGGTCATAGAATTCTTCGAGAACGTAGCTATCGAACCTGTGACTTTGTCAGTGTCAAGGTCCATATCTCCTCCAACCAAGAGAACAGTTTTCCCCCACGCAATCTGTAAATAAATGATAGATCAAGGAAGAATATCTCAAGTGTTTGTACCAGGCTGTGGCCGCTACACGGTGGAAGCTGTTGCGAAGGTTTTGTTATTACAGATGATCCAAGCTCGGACCATGTCAATTTTCCCAGGTGAAGCATCTAAAACACAGCCAGCAAGGAAATATTTATCATCATCCGAAAGTGTGTTTCCAACTTACGTGTACATCGTTGAGCTTTCTATTATCCGTTTCACCACCAACAACGATCATCTTCCTTCCTATCACTGTCGTTGCGTGCTAAAGAAGAAGAACCAAGAAACCACCGTGAGTGATTCCTCTCGCCAAAATGTAGCTCAAACTTACGTTACGGCGAGCTTGAGGCCGGAATCCAGACGGCTGGATCGCCGTCCAATTCCTATTCTCCACGATGTCTTCGAGCTTCTCGTCTCCGCCACGATTTCCAAGGCATTGTAGGCCTCCGTCAGGGGAAGGAGTGCTGGAGAGGCTGAGAGAGTCCTCATGATGCTACAGCGAAAATAAAGAAGAATAGTCTCGCATTGCAATGCAAGGCTAGCAGCAAGATTTACCTTGGAGACGTGCCGGAAGCTCGAGAACAATCCAAACCAGTCCCGCTTCCCTTCATGCCGATTGCTGTGATGAGCTGAAGGATGCGGCGCCTCCATCGCTCGCGAGCTAGGCTACAAATCCGAGCAATCCGGAGCCAAATCTCCGAAATTTCGCTCGTGGGAACCACCGCATGCACAGAACACAAACCCTACCAAAATCGCGACCGCGAATCCCCGAATCCCCTGTTCCCGTCGCACGACCGCGCCAGAGAGCCTGTTCTTCGCGGCGCCGCCGGTCAGAGGAGCGAGCATCGATCACTGGAGGAAGAAATCGCGCATTGAAATCGCTGCGCGCACAAATCTTTGGCGCAGTCCCCTGGCAGGCAGCAAAGCCACCATCGCCAGACTGGATAAAAACACTAAAATTCCAAAGCCAAAGTGATTGGCTTTCGCGACCGTACGCCCACGGCTCAGCCATTCTGGGCCAGGCGGCCAATCAGTCAGAGCGTACGGCTGCCCACTGCCCACTGGTTTGTTCTTTCTCCTTTGTATGTATCTTCTAATCAAAGGCAAACAAACGAACAATACAAACCAAACCATGTCTTGCAAGCTAAGCAAATACCATGGCCTGCAATCGATCAAACAATAACTTTGAAGTTCCCATGATTTCTAAGTCGAGAACCAAAAAATTGACGATACACAAAGTCACCTAAATCTATTTCTTTTTAAGTTTTTTTTCTACCTTTTCTTCATTTTTTTCAACTTTTCTCTTTAAGCTTTGTTTTTACAGAAATTAAGTTGGGAGTTAGAAAAAGTATATACGTAGTATAAAGTTTAGAGGTTCAAGCTTCGATAGATCCCACCGAGGTTTCTTTCTTGAGGGCGGAATTTTCTTCCTGAGCGGACGCGCAGTCCTGATTCTTCACGGAAAACTCGCTGCTGGTTTTGTCATCCTTGACGGACTCCATAGACTGCTGGAGAACTCTGCAAAGAATTTCTCCCTTCACGCATAAGCAAATGCTCGCAAAAAGCAAATCACTGCTCTACGTTTTTACCTCTCTTTACGCCTCTGGAGGAACCGAGTTAGAGAAGCCTTCCTCGCTTGTGGAAGCACTGCGACAAAGTAAAAGATAGAAACAAATTAGAACATGAACAAGGAAAAAGAAAAGCTGTGTGTACCTTGAGCTGGAACTGGAGGACACGAGATCTTGGGAATGCCGGGGTTAAAGTTTCCTCCACTTGCGCGGCCGCCAAAGTTGAGGCTTAGAAGCAAACCGGCCTGCGATGGAGCTGCCAATCCCTGCTGTAACTTACGAACTTTGTGAGCCGGCTCGGGAAAGCCGGCATGGTTTGCAGACGGGGCTTGCAAGGATGCCAAGGATCCCAGAATCTGACTCGCGTTTCCAGTGGCTGAATTCCCAGCCAGGAGCATGATCGCATGAGCCTGAAGAAAAACTCGTGTAAGACACGAGAGAAGTTTCACAAGTGGAACACACCTTATCTTCAGGGATATCGTCATAAACGTTGACACAACCCGCGTAGAAGATCGTAAGCTGGTGCTTCGGCCTACAAAGTCAAACAAATATGAGCTCCAATCCATCATCCATGAAAGGAAAAGAAACAAAGAAAGAAAAAAAAAACGTTCTCTACCTTGCGCCATTTACAAGTGGAGCAGCATGAGTCAAAGGTCTCTCCAGAGGAACTTCCAGCTGAGGAGAACTCACTTGGCTGGGCGGAAGAAGCGAGAGTGTGGCCGAATCGTTGAAACCAGCATCCCCCGTTAGCAATTTCCTGAATTGCAACTCCCTTGCCTCGAGGACCATCTTCGCATTTCCCTAGAGGAGCCAGTAGCAAGCAGCATTAAGCAAAAGTTCCAAAAGCCAAAGCCCCGAGAGAGAACGACAGAGAAAGAGAGAGAGAGAGAACAAGAAAAAGATCTTACCTCAGAGAAAGCCCCAAAAGTAAAATTCCAGGCGCCGGTCGATCGATCCGGTTGTGAGAGCGGCCGCCTTCCAATAGATCGACCCAAGAAAGCGATGGAAGAAAGGTAGCGCTAGACCTAAATGGGGTGGGGATGGATGGATGGATGCGATGAAATGGTGGACACGAAAGAATATAAACGCACTCGCACGCACTCGCTCGCCTCGCCTTGAAATCCACGAGGCCAAATGACATGTGCTCCGTTTGAGGGACGGACGTGGCAGTGTCGCGACGGAGAATCTCGTGGGAGCATATGCCCTTCTCAGTGGGAAACATGAAACACGTTTGATAATTCATAATAAGAAAATATCCCACAAAATCTTCACCTTTTACCTCTACCCTAACCCTAACCCAAACTAACTTTCCTTTTGTTAAAAAATCTTTTACTTCCTACCGCCCTAACCCTAATTTTTCGATAGCTTAACCCTAATTTCATGACGAAGCGAGCTTGTGACACGGATCTGGAGCGGGCGAGCAAGATCATCGATCACTGGCCCCGAAATTCGCAGCTAGACGACGAGCTCTGGCACAAATACCCGCGCCTGGTCGAAAGATACACCCTCCAGTTGCGCATCGGTGATGGATCCCAGGGCGTCTTCCAAGCCCTGCGAAGATCCGATGGAGCGGCCTTCGCGGTCAAGACCATCGCCCATGGCCGCGGGAGGGAAGAAGCGCGGGCCTTAACCATGGCGAGCGCCATCGCCGGCGTGATCAAGCTCGAGGAGGAGATTTTCGAGATGGTAGTGGGCGAGATGGACGACGAGGTCTGCCACTTGGTCCTGGAGCTGTGCTCTTGCAGCCTCACCGACATGATCAAGCTCAAGACGCGGCTGGGCGAGAAGGAGGCCGCCACCGTCGTCTACAACGTCGCCGTCGCGCTGGATCAAGTCCACGACCGCGGGATGATCCACTGCGATATCAAACCGGGAAACGTTCTCGTCAAGCCCGCGAGCGCTGGATCATCAACTCCGGGCGCGGCCGTCGCCGCCGCCACCAACAAGTACGAGATCAAACTTGGCGACTTTGGATCGTGCTGGCCGTGGAGCAGCGATGGAATCGGGACCCCCGGATTCATGGCTCCCGAGTCTGTCATCGCTGGATCATACTCCACCGCCAGTGATGTCTTCGGGCTCGGGATGGTTCTCTACACTTGCCTCTCCGGGATGACTCCGTTCTACAACTTGAGCTACCGGCGGATGATGGAGGTGTTTGCGAGGAGCGACGATAAGATCCAGAGGGAGCTCAAGTGGGACTGCATACCACCCCTGGCGGCGGACTTGATCCGGTGCATGATCGCAAGGTCGCCCGAGGAGCGCTTCACGCTGGAGCAGTTTTTCGATCACGAGTGGATACTGGGCTTCTTCCCGGACCAGTGAGATCCATCAAACAATGTAAGTGTAAATCTCGCAAAACGAGATCGCTATAACTATTGTGCATTGCGAAGAACTTAACTCAATGCCGATCCTTGAGCTTGACAAAGCTCTCCACTAAGCTCGGGCTGACCACATCCGCGATGGCTCCTTTCTCAGACAAAAGAAACGTCTTCTCCTTGACAGTGCTCTGCAATCGATTCACGTCTGTCTCGAGCTCCACTTGCGCTGGAAACACTAAAAAAATGAGAAAACAATCAAGGATACCAAAAAGTAGTGTCCCACCTCTTTCCAGATTGCAATGCACTTGATGAAAGGGCAGGCGTACGAAGACGTCGGCCCCCGGGCACAAGCTCCAGACGGGGCGCGATCCATCGGAATCACCACAGGTCCGGCAGATCTTCTCGTCGCTCTCACTGCTCAGGACGCTGCTCTTGGACGTCCGCGCCTGCCTGCGCAGCGCCGTGAGCGCCTCCCGCGTCCCATTCCGCGATTTGTCGCTCTCCACAAGCTGCGATCGAGGTATCAACTTCTCCGCGGCCGCATTCTCGGAGATTTACCTGGCGCCTGGCGATCAGGAGCTCCTCGGCGGCGAATTCGACTGCCTCGACCTTGCGCTGGAGCTGCTCGGACGAGAGCTCCATGCATAAAACCCTAAAACTTCACCCAAGAGCCCTAAACTTTGCCCAAGAACCCTAAAAGAGCGATTTGATAAATTTCCAAATAAATTACACACGGATAGATGGATGGATCACATCTCGCGTTATTTCATCTTCGACTTCTTCTCAGTCGATGATCAAGAGAGTGGGGTCGCAACAGCAGTCATCCAAGAGGCAGCAGCAGCACATCGCGGCCAAGCTACAGGGAAGAAATTAAAAATCGATGGTGTCAGGCTCCATCCAATCCAGATGAGAAAATGGAAAAGCTCGAGCGATCGACCGAAAGCTTACCATCCAGTCAAGAAATTGCTGTTGTTCTTGCGCGGAGGAGCTTGCTGTTGATACTGCGGCGGTGGAACTACTGGCGGTGGCTGCTGGTAGTATCCTCCCTGCGCTTGATTCGGGTAGCCTTGCGGGGGATAGCCCTGTGGCGGATACCCTGGAGACAAATCCGCAAGAGAGTAAATTTCAAGATCGTAGGAATCGAAAGCCACAAACTCCAAGAAAAAGATTTCTAGCGGCGAATGGAAATGCTGGAAGAACAAGAGAGACAAGAGGGAAGATTACGCATACCTTGTTGGGGGGGATAGCCATACGCCGGCTGCGCGGGATAGGCATATTTGGGATCCTCCGCCATTCCCCCGAGCAAGAAAGAATCGAAAAGATCGCGCAAGAACGCTCGAATCAAGCAACCAGCCAATCAGCTCTGGCGAAGATTAGAATTTCTAGTGCGCCGTGGATCGCAGATTTCTACAGTGCCGCGGCGAGGGATTGACAATCCAGATCTAACCCTCCCTGGCAAATAGCCGACACACAAAGGAAGGCGCAGCGAAGACCGGGGAGCGAAGAAATAAGAAAACGATCGGACACGCAACACGGAGAGAGCGACGAGAGCTAGGGCATATGCGGGGTATATACGGCGCGAAAAACCCGCGCAGAATATACCGCCAGCGTTGACGCATATTCCGTCAAGCAACATTCTAAGGAATATCCTCTATATACAAAAAATCGGGCTAGTACGGGAGATCACACTCTCTTGGGAAGGCCGTACGCCTTCTTGAGGAACTTGGAGGCCGTCTCGTCCGCGCGGTGGCAGAGAACTCGCAGCACCGTGTTTGGATCCGATGGGCTCCAGCTCTTGGGATTGGGGGGCACGGGCGCGGAGGAGGAGCCCCTCGATCTGCCGCCGCCGTCGAGCGACTTGAGCCTGTCGATGAGCTCGCCAGTCTCCATGGCGAAGAGCGGGAGGACTTGCGCTGCGCACGACGAGTACCTGTCCACCACCTCCGCCGGGAGCCCGTCGCCATCGGCCTTGAACAGCTCCCGTAGCGCCGCCAGGTCCTCCTCCAGCATCGCCGCGTCCGCGGCTTGGAACGCTCTTGACGGCCCGCCGCCAAGGATCACCAGCGAGAATGCGTCGAAGCAGCACCTCATGAGCGCCGTCACGAGCTTGTTCCGGAGCCGCCCCGAAACGGTCGACGCGATGACTTCCAGCTGCGCGTCCAGCTGATGGATCACCTGGTCCACCCGGGCGTTTGCCACGCCCCCGGCGTACAGTCCGTCCCACAGCACCGCCCTCATGTCTTGGAAAACGGCGCGGTGGACGCCGGCCTCGGTCAGCTTCTGGATGCCTTCTTTACAGCTCGACCGTGCTCTTTCAAACTTTGCCTGATCGCCGCTGGCGTCTGGAGATTTGCCCGGCTGCTTTTTGGATTGTGGCTCCGAGTCTCGCTTCACGCTGTTGTCCTGCCACCCGGCTCGTATGCGCTTGTCCATAAACTCGAGCTCAGACTCCAGATGATACAGCGTATTTATGCGGACGCAGAGGTGCTGCAGCTCGGTCGTGTCGACGTGCTGGACGCCATTCCTGGGCTCTACCTGTCCCTTCCTTTTGTCCTTTTTGAACCAGGATAAGCTGCTCTTTGCATGGAGATCTTTGTTCCATCGCGTTAAAGGCGGCAAACGGGGATTTGTCTTGGATTCTACGAAAACCACAAAGAAACATAAGATATCAGTCCGAAAGTTTCCTTGGTTGGCCCGCAAAATAATAGCTTACCGCAGTTGGAGACGGCGTGAGCAACATATCGATACAAAACTCGGTCCACCCCGGAAGCAAGGTCCTGGACTACGTCCTTTGGAGGCGAGATGGGGAGCACGTAGAAAGCGTCCAAGGTCTCTTCGATCAGCCGCAACAGCTCCACCACTGATGGCGCATAATGCTCACGCATTGCATTTGGATTCCAGTCCTACAGACAGGCCACAAAACGTCAGCCAAAGTGGAGACACGCTTCAGAAACAAAACCTCTTTTGCCATGTTTCTTTCCGCCCACTCCCCGAGGCGTTCGATGCTCGATTGCACCCACTGTTTTGTCAAGGCCGCTACAGTGGAATCACCTTCAAAAGGAGGCATTTCTCGAATGAGGCCCTTTCCTCCGTCGTCACAGTCAACCGCGTCCTCGACGACGGCCTGAACGAGCTCTTTCTCCAGCTGGTCTGCCGACTTCAGAACCTCTACGGATTCGGGAGTGAGAATTTTGAGTCCAGTCAAGTACTGTTTAAGTTCCCTGTGGTAGCACGCGTGGAGAGTCGCAGCTGCCACACCCCCAGGATTGGGATGCCACTGACTGAAGATTGGACTGTACTTTGCCTTCTCATTTCGGAGAAGATCCATAGTATCTTTTGCAAGGACAGCAAGCGCCGGAGTCTGAGTTTTGGCCAACTTTCTCTTGGAATCAACTGGCTCCATCATCTGCGTCCAATTAACAGTAGTTAGCTAAACAAACAGTACCGCAGAACTGACAGAACTTACCATTGCGAAAGCACTCCTAACCGAGGAACGTATGTAGGCATCAATCCTGGTGGCCGCCACGTTCACTTGCTCCGTCCGTCTTCGGCGATACTCTTGAGAGATGTCCTCGTGCAAGATCTGAGCAGCAGCGAGGGCGTACGGGATCAGCTTGTCCATGAGTCCGGCACCTCCAACTGGAAACGCGTCGTGGTACGAAAAGAGCCTCTTCTCAACTGACTGTTGCATCCCCGACAAAGCCGAGCTCAGAAGCTGGATATAAATGGGATCCCGTTCGTTCTTGGCATCCTTAGAAACTTCATTCAACTGAGTCTGAGCAGCACCTAGAAGTTCCAGCTCAGTCTCGCCCGTGACGAAGAACTGTCGGAACAAAACCCACAGGAAGCAGATGTTGTGAACTTTCTGATCGATGCCAAGTATACTCCAGCCATTTTTGAGCAAGTCCACCAACTCATCCATCTCGTCGATGACAGCACTCGGATCCTGTGTGTCGAAGCAGCACTGCAGTAACACCTGGTAAAGGTGGACGTTGAAAGGATAGCCATCTGCCCAATGGATACCATCGTCTCCCCTGCTTGCTAAGGCCATAGCTGCGCTTCTCAACGCTTGCATGCGTTCGCTATTCCGACCGGTCTCAAACGGAGTTTGCCTGGCTTCAAACAGCACCTGCTTCAAGCGCTGCGCTCCAATCTCACGTTTGTCCAAATCGATCTTAGGATGGCAAAGCAAACCGGCCTCCAGAACGTCTAGCTGAGAACTTCGCCACTGGTTGTATTCCTCGCTCTCAAAAAAATCGGTGGAGCCAATGTTCTGGAGAAGCTCCACGGGAACAACGAGAGACTTTCCAGTCTGCATCAACAAAAAGAGGAAAGGTGGGCTTAAACAGCTTAAGCAAAGGAGTAAAAGCTTGGAACGGGATTTCCATACCTGTCCTGCTGTAGCTCTCGTCAGTGCTCGTCTCACTCTGGCATCCACTTTCTCCGATACACCTAATTGAATTCTCAGACGCTCTATCGGCTGCTTGGCTTTTCCTTGACTGTCACTGTCGCGTTTAGATCTAAGCCCCAGAGCTTTCTTCATTCGACTGGCAGCCATAGCCGTGGCTGATTTCTCGGCAGGCTTGTTCAAACTCGTGCTCTTCTTGATCCCTGTGTAAACCAGCGCCCTGGCGGCGATGGAACCCGATGCTACCAGGATAATTTCATACGCGGCTTCCTTGAGAGCGCTCTCGGACAAGTTCACATCCAGCGGTGGCAACCCGGGCCCAATTTCCGTCGATCTCCTGCTACCAGTCTCCATACTCTTGGATTTGGAGAGAAATCGATTCATTCTCACCAAGATCTACCCGAAATCACAGCCTCTCGCGACAGCGATCGCAATGTAGCTCAGATAATCCGTGGATTCCGAGCTGAGGGACTGATCATACCGATTGGAGGCGTTGCTTGACCTCGTCGCTACTCCACGACGCGCTTGGCCCCCCTCGAGCCCCAAACCCTAGAACAAAGGATTTAAGCACTCCTTTTACCAGCAAAGAAGAAAGAGCTGTGCGTGTGGAACATTTGACAGCCCAGCACGAGACGCGTGTCAGCCTCTGATAAGACAGAATGTTTTCCCCTCACAGGACGATTCGAGCCGTGCCAATCCGGTAGCATATTCGCCACAGATGCGATCGATCTGGACCGTTGGTTGCAAACTCTGCAGTCGGATCGTCCATGGCGTATGGCCTGTACAGAACCCTAAACCCTAAGCCATTTCATCCCCAGTCTATCTCCAGGTTTCCCTCCAGGTATATAATGCGCTTTGCCGCAGCTAGGGTTTGTGATTCCATTCCGAAATTTCTTCTTCCAGCGGTAGGGTTCTAGCTCGGCGCGTCGCGGCCCTAGATTGTGGATGTCGCATGGTGTGCCGGCTGGGAATTCGCTGCAGCGCCTGAGAAAAGCTTCAAATGCCATCGCGGTTTGCGCCGAGGAATCGACTGGGCGTCCGTAAGGTCTGTAAATCCGGGAGAATGTGAGGTTTTGTGGCCTTCTTGCGCGGCTTTTCTACAGTAGATAGGGATCTAGACGACCATAGGGCTTGGTTTCTGTGTGGTGTGATGATCTAGAGGTGCATTTGGCGCTCTGTTGACTCTCTTTTTTCTTTGTCTTCCTTGCAGAAGAACCAGGGGAAGTCCGAAATGACTGTGAGCCCTTCCAGTAGCAATGGAGATTTCCTTAAGGCAGATCTTGACGAGGAGGGCTGGAAACAAAGTCGCGTGCTGCGCTGTTCTTACCGCGTGCTTCAACTTATTGGAAATGCGACCCTTACCGAGAAGGTGATCCGTGAGGCACTGGGAAACAATCCAGACACGAGCAAAGCTCTCAGACTGTAAGGACTAGAAAATGTGCGTTCTTTGCAGTCTGGTGTATTAACATTGTTTTTCTTGCCTGAGAACTCGCAGACTGCTCAAGAGGAAAATGATAAAGCGTGTTGGATATGGAGGTAGAAGCTGTCCGTTCCACTACCAGTTAAGATTTTTCTTTCTTCTTTCTTTTTCACTAACTCGGGGGAGTTTAATAGGTCTCTCTCGAGGTCTCCCTCCAAAGAGACCGACGAAAAAGCAGAGCTTACTAGCTCTAGTTCCGCCGAGAACACAGACATGCCAGACGAGGAGAGGCACGACAACAAAACGAACACGATGAGCAACGCGCTGGTAACGACGAGCACTGCGGTGGTAGCGGACGCGGTGGTAGCGATCAAGAGGGACCCGAGCGAGACCACCACCAATGGCACGGAGGAGCCCGCCGACGAGGTACTTGTCGCCACCACAAAGCTCAAAGTTTCAAAGGCTTCGAAGGAGCCTAAGAAGGCACAGGTAAAAGCCACCGCCGCGGTTGCCAAGGCCGTGGCAAAGGCCGGCCCTGGCGGATTGACGGAGCAACAGTTGCTAGAGATCCCAGTGCCGGGGTGGAGACTTGTAGACGATTGAGCTTCCCGGGGTGGAGGAGGAGGAGGAGGAAGAATGGATGCTGCTCCGTGTAGATATCTCTGGACTGAGCTTTTCATCAAGGGGGCGACAGAGAGAGCTTCATCGTTGGTTGGATTGGATCCTTTGTTCGTTCTTTGGAGAGATTTCTCGTTTTTAGTGCTGCTTGGTCCTGACAACAGGAGGAAGAAGGAAAAAAAAAGTTTCTAGGGGCAGGGATGGACTTTAATGGCGGAAGAACAACAAAAAAAAATTCTCTCTTGCGACGAGTTTTGGTGTACAATTTGGAACCTCTCCTCCCGCTGCCCCGGTTGTAACGTTCCCAGGCGACGAAGCACAGCCCAGTGAGAAGAATAAGTTATTTGTTAATTTCAGTTTAACCAGTTTGTTTAACTTTGTACTAACTTAATACTTCTAAATCATAGGGCTGACGTGTCGTCGCGCTTTTGCCCTTTTAGCCGCCAAAAGAGAGGAATTAGGGTTCTAGAGGTTTGTTCTAGGTCTTTGGCATCGCTGCTACGATGCCGGGAGTGGAGGTTGAGCCAGAGATCGTGAAGCAGAAGCCGAAGAAGCTCAAGGCAGCTGCGGCGGAGGATTTGGCGGATAAGAAGAAGGAGATGGATTCGTCCGAGAAGAAGGAGAAGAAGAGGAAGAAGAAAGAGGGCGAGAGTGGCAATGCGGAGGAGCCAGAGAAGAAGCGCAAGAAATCCGAGGTGCCGTCGAGCCCGGAGAAGAGCGACATTGATGTCGAGAATCCCTACGCGCTGGAGAATTTCCGGATCTCGGACGCTGTCAAGGGGATGCTCAGGGAGAAAGGGATCAAGGCCTTGTTCCAAATTCAAGCTCAGAGCTTTGACATCGTCCTAGATGGCGATGATCTGGTTGGAAGAGCGCGCACTGGCCAAGTAAGTCCTTCGTTGTAGCTTTAGAGCGCCTAAAGTTCTTGTTTTTCCAGGGAAAAACGCTAGCTTTTGTGTTGCCTATCATTGAATCGCTGCGAAAGTCTTCTTCGGGGAAAAAAGGTTATGGACGTGCTCCCACGGTTCTAGTTCTTGCTCCAACGCGTGAATTGGCGAAACAAGTAAGTGGAAACTTCATGACTCGCGAGTAAAGCTTTCTTCTCTATAGGTTCATGCAGACTTTGAGTGCTACGGAGGTGCTGCTGGCTTGAGCACTATTTGTGTTTATGGTGGAAGTCAGTATGGTCCCCAGCAGAATGCTATGCGTCGTGGTGTGGACATTGTTGTTGGGACTCCTGGACGTATTAAGGTAATGGATTTTGTTGTTCTGGACATCCTTACCAGGCTTCGGTTTTGCAGGATTTCCTGGACCGCGGTGACTTGAACTTGAAAACTTTGAAGTTCCGAGTCCTTGATGAGGCCGATGAGATGCTTAACATGGGATTTGTGGAGGCTGTTGAAGCTATTTTAGGCGCTGTCGAAGATACCTCCTCCGTGCAGACACTTTTGTTCAGTGCTACTATGCCCAGCTGGGTGAAAGAGGTGCGTGACGGAATAAAAATGAATCTTTCTGTTCATATGAACTTTTTTTTATCTTCAGATAGCAACGAGGTTTCTTAAACCAAATAAGAAAACCGTGGACCTTGTTGGAGATGAGAAAATGAAGGCCAGTAACAATGTCAAGCACTTGCTGCTTCAATGCGCTTATTCTGCGAGGTCTCAGATGATAGCAGATGTGATTAAGGTTTATGGCAGGTAAAGCATTTCATTTCCTAGGGGAGGTTGCTCTCATCTGTTCTTTTCTTTTCTTTCTTTCCAGTGGTGGAAGAGTTATAGTTTTCACGGAGACGAAAAATGATGCTTCCGAGCTTGCTGGTTCGTTAGGGACAAACGTCGCCAGGCCATTACACGGAGACATTCCACAAGCACAGCGAGAGGTAACGAATGGATTACATAGTCAGCAGTGCGTTACATCGTTTCTTTTACAGCACACTCTAGCTGGATTTCGGTCTGCAAAGTTCCTTGTCTTAGTTGCCACCGATGTTGCTGCTCGAGGTTTGGATATCAATGACGTCCAACTCATTATCCAGGTTTGCTTCCTCTATTGCATCATAACGGGTTGTAAAGTTTCGATGAGCAGTGTGAGCCACCAAAGGATGTAGAGACTTACATTCACCGATCAGGTCGGACGGGGCGAGCGGGTATGTTGTTCAGTATCCTTTTATAGTATAACTTGCTGATGATCCACTTCGATTTTCAGGAAATACGGGAATTGCCGTGATGATGTTCGATCGGAAGAAGGAATATATGATACCTATGATTGAAGCGAAGGCAGGATTTAAGTTCGAAAAGATCACACCTCCTCAGCCCTCTACAATCGCTAAGGAATCATCATTCACCGCTATTAAGGCCGTTTCAGCAGTTTCAGACAGGTACATCTCAACCTTCTCTTGATTTATTTCTAAAATGTATCGTACTCTTTCAGCGTAGTACCCTTCTTCAAAGAAGCAGCAGAGCAACTTGTCAGCGATTGCAAGCGTCCGGCCGTGGAACTTCTGGCTAAGGCTCTAGCGAAGATTGCCGTAAGCGTTTATATTCTTAAGCCACGAATGTTATATCTGATGCTTTGAAATTCTGACAGGGGTGCACTGAAGTGAAGAGGAGATCATTGCAGACATCGCATGACGACGCTACAACTTTACTTTTCGAAGTGTCCAAGCCGATACATTCCGTGGGGTACGTTTGCAATTTCCAAAGTCGATTCTTTTCTCTAATACGCTGCAACACAGATATATCTTCAATGCGTTGCGAGGTTTTTTAAGCGAGGAATGTAGTTCCTCGATTCGGCGCATGAACCTTACTGCGGACGGTAAAGCAGCGGTCTTTGACGTTCCCAGCGCAATGGTGGACGAGTTTTTGATCGGTAAAACAAATTCACCTCATTGCCGTATGTTCCTAAGTCTGCTGCGTGATCAGGAAACGACGGCGCGGATAACTTCACCATCTCGATTCCTGAGTCTCTTCCAGAGCTGACGGCCAAGCCCGAGAGAACGTACTGCATTTTACATTCCTTCATGCGCTGGTTTTCGCTGACGTGTTCGTGTTTCGTTTCCACAGGGGTGGATATGGCGGTGGTGGCTATGGAGGTGGTGGAAGCAGCAGAGGTGGATACAGCGGTGGAAGAGGTAACAGAGGAGGATTTAGCAGTGGAAGAGGTCGTGGAGGCTACAGTGGCGGTGGAAGAGGGGGCCGCAAGTACTAGCTCCACGAAAACTCCAGTTTTGATTGTGAGGACGACGACGAAACTTTTGGCAAGGCGGAGATAAAGATATTCTTCGGGTGACTCTAGAATGCGATCATCCCAGCTAGTAGGATTGGAGCAACAGCAACAATTTTGGATCCAGCAGCAGCAGCAGGATCTTTCGAGTTTTGACTCTGCCGCGGCTGTTCGTCTCGTCCGGGAATGTAACTCGATTGCTAGAGGCAAACTTCTTCACTCCAAAATCTCGAGTAGCCCGAGCTTGTCTCGCGATGGGTATTTGGCCTCGAGCCTCGTTTACATGTATCTCAGGTGTGGCAGCCTCGAGAGCGCGATAGACGTCTTCCACAAGATCGCCCACAAGAGCATCGTGCTTTGGACGGTCCTGATATCCGCTTACGTGTCGCGCGGCCATTCGGCGGCCGCCATAGCTTTGTTCCATCGAATCTTGCAAGAGGGCATCGCGCTAGATGCTATTGTGTTTGTGTCGGTGCTTAGTGCGTGCTCGAGCGAGGAATTCCTCGCGGCGGGACGATTGATCCATCGCTGCGCGGTCGAGGCTGGATTGGGGCTCCAGGAGATCGTTGCGAGCGCGCTGGTGAGCATGTATGGCCGGTGTGGGAGCCTGCGCGACGCAAATGCCCTGTTTGGGCATCTGGAGAGGCATCTGGATGTGGTGCTGTGGAACGCGATGATCACCGCGAATTCGCAGAATGGATCGCCGAGAGAGGCGTTGGAGATCTTCTATCGGATGCTCCAGCTCGGGATCCCGCCGGATCTCGTCACATTTGTCTCGGTCTTCAAGGCGTGTTCTTCGTCGCCATCACTTCGCGCTTCCCAGGTGAAGGGATTCCACGCCTGCCTCGATGAAACAGGGCTTGGATCTGACGTCGTCGTGGCTACTGCTCTGGTGAATGCGTACGCGCGCTGCGGAGAGATCGATTGTGCCAGGAAATTCTTTGCGGAGATGCCCGAGAGGAATGCCGTGTCGTGGACATCGATGATCGCAGCATTTACCCAGATCGGCCATCTGCTAGCCGTGGAGACGTTCCACGCGATGCTTCTCGAGGGCGTGGTTCCAACGCGATCCACTCTCTTTGCGGCGCTGGAAGGATGCGAGGATCTTCGCGTCGCGCGGCTCGTCGAGGCCATCGCCCAAGAGATCGGCGTCGTCACGGACGTAGCCATCGTCACGGATCTTGTGATGGCCTACGCGAGATGTGATGGCCAAGAGGATGCGATCAGGGTCTTCTCGGCGCGCGAGGAGGGCGAATGGGATGCCGCGCTCGTCACTGCGATGATCGCAGTATACGCGCAGTGCCGGGATCGCCGGTCGACGTTCAAGCTCTGGGGCGCAGCCATCGAGCGCGGGATCTCGCCCGACAGGATCCTCTACATCACCGCGCTGGATGCGTGCGCGAGCCTGGCGGCGCTGAGCGAGGGTAGGCAAATCCACGCCTGCGTCGCCGCGGATCGGCGCCTCGATCGCGATGTCACGCTCGGGAACGCGATCGTGAGCATGTATGGGCAATGCGGCAGCCTGCGCGACGCCAGGGACGCTTTCGATGGAATGCCCGCCAGGGACGAGATCTCCTGGAATGCGATGCTCTCCGCGAGCGCGCAGCACGGCCGCGTCGAGGATTGCTGCGATCTCTTCCGGGCGATGCTCCAGGAGGGATTTGATGCCGAGAGGATCGCCTTCTTGAATCTCCTCTCGGCGTGCGCGCACGCCGGGCTCGTGAAAGCCGGATGCGAGCACTTCTCGGCGATGACCGGGGATCACGGCGTGGTTCCCGCGACCGAGCACTACGGATGCATGGTGGATCTTCTGGGGCGGAAGGGCCGGCTCGCGGATGCGCACGGAATCGTCCAGGCGATGCCTGTGCCGCCCGATGCCGCCACGTGGATGGCCCTGATGGGCGCGTGCCGGATCTACGGCGATACCGAGCGCGGGAGATTTGCCGCCGAGAGGGTCTTGGAGCTCAGGGCGGATCACACCGCGGCCTATGTCGCGCTTTGCAACATCTACTCGGCGGCCGGGCGGTGGGACGATGCTGCGGCGGTGAGGAAGATCATGGCCGATCTGGGGCTCCGGAAGATCCCGGGCGTGAGCTCGATCGAGATCCGGAGCAAGGTGCACGAGTTTGTGGTGCGCGATCGATCGCACCCACAGTCGGAGGCGATCTACGCGGAGCTGGAGCGCGTGATGGGCGCGATCGAGCGCGCGGGGTACCGGGCGGTCACGGGCGAGGTGCTCCACGACGTGGAGGAGGAGCAGAAGGAGCAGCTGCTGCGATTCCACAGCGAGAAGCTCGCCATCGCGTTTGGGATGATGAGCACGCCGCAGGGATCCACGCTACGCGTGATCAAGAACTTGCGGGTGTGCGTGGATTGCCACAACGCCTCGAAATTCATCTCCAAGGTGTTTGGCAGGGAGATCGTGGTGAGGGACGTGAGGAGGTTCCACCATTTCAAGGATGGGGCGTGCTCTTGCGGGGATTACTGGTGAGGACGATGGCCCCGGACCGTCCGATGCGGCTATTTGAATATCGGCCGTCCGATTAGATATTTGAACTGGACCGTCTGATGTGGCGCGTCGAAACTAGGCCGTGCGATAAGATGTACTGTTTTATTTTTAAAAAAGAAAAAGAGAGCCACGTGGAAATTTAGGGCTGGGGTTTGAGAGGGAGCTAGGGTTTGAGGACGCGGAGGAGAGAAGGCAGGAATCGGAGCTATGCCGGGCTCGGATCGAGTGCACGATGAGAAGATGGATGCCTGCTACGACGTGATGCTGCGCAGGTTCGTGTATTCGTCGGCGGTGGGAGTGTTCGCGGGGCTGCTGTTCTTCCGCTCGCCATCGGCGCGATGGGCGACCATGGCATTTGGCGCGGGCGTGGGATTGGGCTCCGGCTACACAGATTGCTCCAGGATCCTCAAAGACTCCAATTCATCGCTGGGATTGTTGGGCCGAGCAGATTAGAGACAGAACGAACAGGGTTTTTTGGGGGTGGAAGTTTTCTCTCCGCATTTTGGATCGACAAGGAGGAGGAATTTGGTCCGAGAATAAGAAAGTAAGAACCAAGATCATCAATGATAAGCTCACTTTGTTTTTGTTTCTCTCGATCTTATTCTTGGTGTTCTCTTTCAATCCTATCTGTGGTGGCGACGCACAGTTTGGACTGTGGCGAGCTCGGATTTTGGAAGATCGCGCTAGCAGCGAGCTCTGCGATGATCAGATCAAACTCCAGGGCATTTAAAACGAATTTCTTTCCAGCTCGCGAGCGAAGTTTCCTTGTGTATGAATTAATGTGTGCCAGGGAAAATTTGGGAGGAGAGGTCGTGTCCATGCAGGCTACGCGCTGGGCCCAATTGGGCATTTATGGTCAACTTTGCCTTGTCAGGGAAGAGATCACTTCCCAACCATGGGAATGTATGGATTTTCTATTCTATCAAAGAAAGATTTGAAGACAATGTCAAGGTATGGAGTTTGGGAATCCACTTGCGCCTGCGCCTCATCGACATCTCTGTTTGCTCAAGGACAAGTTCTATAGCGATTCGAGATGGCCATTCATTCATCAGCGCCGGTTTGGATGCATGGTTTTTTGGACTTGGTGTCTTGTGTTTTCTTGTGTCATATAACAAGACAAACACAAAAGAAGTTTCATGCTGGGCATCATTTCTCTCTCTCTCTTTTTTTCGATTTTTATTTTTGTTTTGTTGGTGAAAATTTTCTTCCGGAGCTTTCAAGTCACGATCTTCCCAAAAACAACGAAGTTGCAACCACCAACTTTCCAAAGGCTGCGTTGTAGAAATGTGCGTTGCATGGCAAATCTTGGGGGAGGTACGTAGGCTGCATGTCCAGCCACACTAATGAAGCTGTGTTTGTTCGTTAAATGGATGATAAATCGCGAGCTTAGAACAAATACGTTATGCATTTACATTGGCTGCACGCAACGGGCTCTGTTCGTCCAGCAGACGAGACAGGCATATTCTTGCACCCGCGTGGCATATTCTCTTATGTCCCAGGCAGCGTTTTTTCCTCTCGCGAGCGCGTGTGAGCGTTTGTGTGGAGGGCGAGCGAAAGTAGTACTGTTTTCGTCTTGGTGGCTGTGGCGATTCTACTGGCTTTAGCTCTAGGATCGATAATGGTGTCGAGCAGCGACCAGAGTCGGGACTTTTCGGAGCTGTCTCCCTCGATCTCTGCGAAGACTTTGAGCTGCTGGGGTCGATTCTACCCTGGATTGACGCTGCGAGACCGGAGCACCGATCGAATTCTTAGTGGGTCTTGGGATCTTGCTCGATAAAGCAAAAAGGAGAGAACTTTCAAGGAGGCCCTCTTTCATTGTAAGTTTCTCTTTTTCTTGCTTGCGTTCCATAGAATTCCCCTTTCGAGGTCTCGTCAAGAGTTTTCTCTCTCGACTCTGTTCTGTTTGCTTTCCTGCTTGGAAAATGGTGGAGAAGAGATGGCATTGACAATCCATCAGCAAGTCAATGAAGATCGAGCATCTTTCCGAGCAATGAAGCCACCACTGTACAGGCCTCCGCTCCAGCGATCAATATCATCACAGGACAGTAATGCCTCGTCAAACAAGCCAGGTCTGGTAGACAACCATTCACTCATCCACAGATCGGCGTCGCTAGACACAGCCGGCATTTTGCACAGCCGGACGAGTTCGCAGGAGATTAGTCTTAACTCCACACCACAGGACAGTAGCAGTAGTAGCGGCTCCATCAATTCTTCTCCTTTCCACGACTCCTCCGAGCTCACGAGTTCTACGACAAGTTCTTCAGCACCGCCACCACCTCTGCTTCCATCGTGGAATGTTAGAAGGGCGAAGTTGTCGGCGAGTTCTTCCAGCAGCAGGGCGAGCACTGGGGGAGTTCTGGTGCCGAGAGAGATCGTCGACAATTGGGACAAGTTGTTTTGCGAGGGCCTCCATACGGACGTTTGCATCGTCACCGAGGATGGAGGGATGACTGCTGCTCACTCGTTCGTGCTGGTAAGCTTGAAAATCTAGTATACGCAAGCAAAGTTTTCTTTTTTCTCGAACAGGCCGCAAGCTCTCCGGTTTTCTTACGCTTGCTCCAAGAGCAGCAACCGTCCGGAAAGCACCACCGGCGATCCATCCACATTTTGGGAGTTCCATACGATGCTGCGAGAGTTTTCACTCGGTTTGTGTATTCGTCGCGGTAAGCCAAGGATGTTTTCTCTTTCCTTGATCGTCACCATTGCTCTAGATACGAGGAAAAAGAGATGGAGAAGTACGTGCTACATTTGCTCGCGCTCTCCCACTCGTACTCGATCCCGCTCCTCAAGAAGAAATGCACCGAGGCGCTGGAGCGGGGCCTGCTCACGACCGAAAACGTCGTGGACGTGCTCCAGCTCGCACGACTGTGCGATGCGAGCCGGCTAAACCTCTTGTGCCTGCGTCTCATCGTCGCCAGCTTCAAGACGGTGGTAAAGTCCGAAGGCTGGCGAGTGATGCGCGAGTCCGATCAAACGCTCGAGCAGGAGCTCGTTGGTCACGTCATCGAGGCCGACGCCGTAAGTTCTAGTTCTCCCAAGCATTCTTTCCATAGCTTCATTGAACTTACGTTCTTTGTTCGCAGAGAAAGCAAGAGAAGCTGAGAAAATCCGAGGAAGACAAGGTGTACAAGCAGCTCCACGACGCGATGGAGGCGCTGGTTCACATATGCCGCGACGGATGCCGCACCATCGGGCCGCACGAAAGGCCGCCCGACGGTATCAACAGGCAGAATTCTTTCTCTTCTTCTTCCTCGTCTTCTTCTTCGTGCGGCTTTCCAGCGTGCAAGGGACTCGAGTCTCTGGTCCGACACTTTGCCGGGTGCCGGACCAAGGTCTCGGGTGGCTGCCTTCATTGCAAGCGGATGTGGGAGCTCCTGGAGCTACACTCGAGAATGTGTGGCGATGCCGAGCGATGCAAAGTCCCACTTTGCAGGTAAGAGTTTGTAGTTTTTCGCTGCTAGTTTCTTCAGCTCTTTCTTCGACAGGCATTTCAAGGACCGGATCGGCCAGCAAACGAAGAAAGAGGAGTCACGGTGGAACCTCTTGGTTGCCAAAGTCAAGGCTGCCAAAGGGGCCTCCACTGCCTTCTCCTTGGCCGCTGTTTCAGCGACTTTGGAGAAGGAGGCTTACAGACAGTGAGAATGATATAGAGAATTCTTTCGCTTTGTATAGATGGAAGCTAATCGAGTCTTTCGCACAAATTGCTACTTTGAACTTGATAGCGTCCTACTTTAGATGTTCATGGATGCTTTCACGGTTTTACAATGTATCGTCATCTTACAGTCGCCATTACCTGCTCCATGGTGTCCGCGATTTCTTGATCTTTGGCATGGACAATCAAAAACAAGGACAGCACAAACGCGGAGTCTGTCCCTGCGTTGACATGTATGTCATGTCCTCCCAATAAGCAGCAGCCACAGCTTGGCTTGATCTAGGAAAAAAAACGTTAAAGTTACTCAAATGATCTCAATGAGAGCGTGCTACTTTGGCAATTATCTGATCGTTTCTGTTGTAAATCTTGATGCTGCTGCTGCTTGCCTTCCTCCTTACCTTGAAATCTGGATGCTCCTTCGGGGACTTATTTGGGCCGAGGAAAACATGCATGGAAAGATTGAATTCGAGCAGCGATGACTCCTTGACGAGGAAGAGCATCTCGCTGGATTTGTCTCCCGGAAAGACTTGCCAGGTCGCGTGGAGGTGCCATATCTTGAGAGGAAATTGGTAAGATGGCCTCGAGAGAAAGTTTTGTGAATCAAGCATCAGTTACCTTCTGGCAGAGGCGGAGAACCGTGGCGGAGTTTCGATCCTTGACAAGAATGTCCGCTTTGCCGAAAGTGGGGTGTTTCACCTTGAATACGAGATTGCCCGTGGAGACATCCTTCACATTGTGGCTGCTCAAACAATGCTCTGCGTACACCAGATGCTGATCTCGCTCCGCCCTGCAAAACTGGCCGCCTACAACCTCTTGCGCCATGCCTGCCTTCCTTGACTTTGAAACAAAAACGTATAGAAGATCACTTTACTGTCCAAGTTTATACAACGCAAGTAACAATGCTATACCAGAAAATTATGCAAATATTCAACAAGAATTTCACCACTTCAAAAAACATTTCACATCATAGAATGCTGGTTAACTTAACAGCCAGTTTAATAAATAATTATTTGAATAAAAATAAATAATAATAAGAAAAAATAAAAAGGTTTCTCGTTTATTATATTGTAACAAAAAAACATACACAAAATTCTGCAGAAATCGCCACTCTCAACAGTGCCATATTATGGCATGTTTTAAATCTTCTGGCGACCACCTGGAAGCATAGAATTGAACCCAAGATCTCAAGGAGAAGAGCTTTGTCTTTAATTAACAAGTTAGCAAGTCCAGACATTTCATACCAGATTTTCTTCTTAAATATTAATATAATTGTGTCATAGGAACTTCTTTCATCGTAGATTGGATGAAGGGGCTGTTTGTCTAGCTTCTTCTTTCTCTTTTACGATCAGAATCAGCGACAGCACAAACACATAATCAACTCCAGGAGCCACGCTGATCTGGTACCTTGTGTTGGAAAGGAGAGATATCGCCTCAGCCTGGTAAGAAATATATATGTATGCATATAATTTCTTATGATTAGTTGCTGATAGACTTACCCTGGCAACCACTGCTCCTCCTCGTCCACGAGAAACCTCAATGCTACTGCCAAGCACTTCCTTCTTTACCTGAAAATCAGGCTCACTCGAATCGGAATCTGGATTGTTGGAGGCCAGAAATACATCAAGAGAAAGGCTGAATTGAATCCGAGATGATTTCCTGACTGTGCAAAGCAACGGAGTGTCCCTGCTTTGCTCGCGGAAAACTTTCCAGTTAGTGCGAAAGTTCTTTAACTGTGAGAATGCCGAAAGATATTGATCACAATTCTAGAGAAGCCAAATTTAATCAAGTACCTCATGATAGATTACAACGATGGGACGAGAGCTCGGATCTGTGATGAGCACATCCGTTGCACTGAAGGTCGGGCGCTTCACTTTGAGCAAAAGCCTCCCATTGAGATCTGTCACAGTATCACTGCTCCAAGTATTTCTTTCATACACGAGCTGTAGCTGTTCTTGAGCAGAGCGAAACTGATCTCCCACGACTGCTGCCATTTTGCGATTCTTCGGTGCATACGTGTTGCTCTTATAAAGACATGGACTAGAGGAGACGTGATGGAACAGAATGCTTACCTCACAAAACACTCTCTACTTTTTCTTGCTTGCAAAAAATGTTTTTTATCATACTTAATGAGAAATTGCCAAGGAAAATGCTGGCAGGCTTAATAGAAGTTCTCAAAGTTTAAATCTGGCTACGTTAGGCAAGACCAAAAAATTCAAAGGAAGCATCCAGCGCCTCACCATGCTCAAAGTTCCCCATGACCATTCCCAGCGTGTTTCTATTGCTTGCCACTCTTTCTTCCTTGGACGACTTGGTGAGCAATTGGTTGTTTTTGTTGTTTGTATAGAATTTCTTCTCTTTTTCCTTACAGGGTTTGTATTTGGACCCTGTCATGCACAGGCCGCAGCAGAACATCATATAGCATAAACACTAAGTGCAAAGCTTACTTCCTAGCAGACACATAGAGATCGAAAGGAAGATCCTTAAGTGGCTTCGCCTAAACCTTTGTGAATTCGTGGGTTGCTCCAAAATGACATTCCTGGCATCCTCATGAGACCCACGTTTAGAATTATTTTTTACTCAAATAATACAAACTACTATTAATTCCCTTTTGTAAACATCATTTGTTAGCTTAATATTGCATATATTCCACCCCAGATCGTTCTTGGCTGGATCAAAAACTGCAGCAGAAGCAAGGAGCGCTGAGCTTGTCGACTTTTCATCGACTCTGTGGATTGGGCTTGTGCAGTGGCACATGTAAGCTTACGTTAAACCTCTATTGATGATTGGCTTAGCACTCTTGAGTTATAACGTCCAGAAGCAGAAGTACGCATTGACAAGTGGTATCACAACAGCCATCTATAGCTAAGTGTTTACAAAACCCATAGCCACATGATTCCCACCCTTGCTTTTAATCTCGTTGGGCCATCTCCACTCAAATTGGATACAGAAAAGCTATGAACAAATGTGCTTGCTAGAGCCGTGCAACTGCTTTAGTCTCCATTGGCAACGTTGGACTTTGATCATGGAGCTACACACTCCAGAACTGCTGCTGAGTTTTGCAAATTGCTCATCATGTGGAATTGCTCATAAAGAAGAAAAATGCCCGCGGAATTTGGACTAGTTCCTGGTTTACTACCATTCTCTCCGGCCGGTCGAGATCCCGCCCTGTGATAAGAACCCTAACCCATGCTCGAATGTCAAAACTCCAGGCGAGCATGTCCAGGGCCCAGATCCTCTAGCGTGTGGCCCACAATCCCAGCACTTGGAGCAATCCTCACCAATTGCGCGGTTTAACACCCGATCCTCCGTTCCATGCACAGAATAAATCATTCCTGCATACCACCCGGCTTGCCATTCCCATCCCCATCCCCAGCACGATCACCTGTTGCACCCCCGCTTCGAAGCCCAGCCGTACTTCTCACTCCGCAAGAGATGACATTCCTCGAGGCAAGCCTTGGATAAGAAGCGCGCTCCAGCTGAGACTCGGCGGCTTACGTCAGTTCTGTAGTGAAGATGTTGACGAAATTCGCGACGAAGTTTGTCTCGGACAAAACAGTGAAGAAAGATGTAATATAAAAGAAAAAATTTCAACCTTTATAGAAAATTTTAATGGCCAAACCACGAGCCTCCAAGATTTCAAACATCTGTAAATCTTGTGTAAATCATTTAAGTTCACCACAAGCTTGACGATCTTGAAGTAAACTTTTGACCGGAGTATAAGGTGCCTCAGACGTGTTTTCTCTTAAATAGATGGTAAGTCCCTCATCCTTGACGTGTGCATGGCACGGTTAAGGTGCAAAAAGATTATAAGATGTTACATACAATTTCATTTCAAGGAAAACTGACCCAATTCTAGCGTTGACTAGTGGTGCTAGCATGCTAGGCTCATATCCTCGTTGGTTCTAGCATAAAGGTGTAGTTTTGTGATTGCTTGTGTGAGCTTGCACACTTAATCAGCTCATCTGGGCTCCATTGTCCACATATAGCTTTGTCACAACATTTGTTTAGACTGCATGGACCATATAAGACGAGGGCACGCAAGTTCTATGAGCGTGCTCAACCTGCTGGTTATCGGCCAATGTCCCACAATGAGGTTTGGAGCATCCACAATCACTTCAGACATATGCTTCCCAACAAACGCGAATACTGTGAGGCTTGCACTCTGCAAGACTCTAAGAACAGGCATACCATGGGCGCATTTGGTGATGAGAATCTCCAGCCTTGGGCATGCTGCTAGAAGTGCCTCGAGCAATGCAGTGGGCAAAATGAAAGCGACTTTGCAGGCTCCTGAATGGAGATAATTTATTAAAAGGCTCCTTGAAGATCTTGCTGCTGTGAAAGCTCCCATATATCTGGAGTGTTTTAAAGCACTATGCAAAACCCCACACCATTGGTCCTCACCAAATTGCTGTGCAAGATACAGAAGTGTGAGAGGACCGGCATGTACAAGCTAGTAGCCCATAGCTTCCATCTCAACTTGGGGGTTCAGCACCACCTAGAGCCTGTAACATTTTCAATCCCACAAGATGAAATCCCTTTAATCTAGAATTTATCTGGCCAAGGAGACATGTGAATTTGTGAGCCTTGCCAGAAGCTGGAACAAGCCACTCGCTTTGAAGCTTGGCAACCATGGATGCAAAAAAAAGGTGGGCAAACATCACTAGCATGAAGAGGACTTATCAAACAAAAGATTGGAACCTACTACCTCAGAAATAGTGGGCAAACAATGAGGTCTTTGAGACAAGGAACTTGCTATGTCTGCCTTGAAATGTTGATTGCAGAGGACAGTAGTCAAAGAGGTGGAAGAGGTGGAAGCCATTGGTGAGAGTCTGGTGGCAACACTCATCCAAGCAGACCATATTTACAAAAGTTCATTCTATACACACATTTTCTTATTTATATTATTCATGGAATAGTAGTAGTGTCAAGAGATTTACCTAAAGTAGTAAATGTCTTTTGTGCATTAGGGTTAAATTTTTCATCCACGGTGATTTTCTATACCTCATTGCAGTACTTATCCACAACTTAGACTTTCCCTCGCTACCATAATCTTATGATTCAGCTAAAAAGATAAAGATCTAGTCTCCCTATACTATACTATGCTTCCTCTTAAGGTTCCTCACCACCTAACCACCCTTAATCTACTTCAAAAGCTGCTGCGGTTAAATTCTTTACCCTAATATACCTTAATATTCCTTTTGACCCACGATGACCATATGGTTAAGCTGGCATCTAACAATTCTTCCCCCTCAACAAAGTCTTTATCCCAAGGACAAATTATACTGGTGATCACCCTTTGTAGGGAACCTTATTTAAGCTCTTGGTCCATAAAGAGGCCTTTCACTCTGAGATTTAATTGGCTAATATAAGATACTAGATGAATTTTCACCCCAATTGGCAATTGCACTCGATAAGTTGTTTTACCCACTCTAGCACTTCATATGGACCAACATATTAATGAGAAAGTTTATCACTCTTCTCATTCTATAAAGGTACCAAGGTGTTTTACCACTCATTTGACGGAAAGATCACTTACACAAATATGAGATCACCCACTTTATATTCCTAGAATTTGCAATACTCATTAACAATCTTCTCTACTCTATCCTAAGCATTTGCAAATTTCATTTACGCACCACCAAAATCTCATCAAGTTTTGTGGCCAGATTAGTTGCCTTGAAATCAAGTTTATCTTGAATATCCTTACTCAAATACAATCATAACTCCACATGCTTTCCAAATATGGTAAAGTAAGGATTTAACTTGGTTCCACTATATTGGCTATTATTACAAGAAAATTGCACTAACAAACTACCTTTGACTAATGCTACAATGTAGTATATCCTCCACCACATGATTCACACACTCAATTTGCCCATTTGTCTAAAGATGATCTTCATCCAAGAGTTTCAAATATCACTTGCATAACCTTTGTAAAGCTCTTCCAAATTCCATTAGTGAACTTTGAGTTTTGATTATTAACAATATCCTTCAGCAAACCAAAATCAAGAAAAACTTTCTTCAAGTAGATCACAACCAAGTATGAGATAATAATAGTCTTTTGAAAAGCCAACAACCACACATACTTCATCAAATAATCCATACTTACTCCTTTTGACCTTATGTTTGTGCCAAATAAGTGATGAAGTCCATAGAGATACTACACCAATAGCTCTAAGGAATAGGTAAAGGTGTAAGAAATTAATTTTTCCATTCTACTTTATTCACTTAACCACACATTTAACCATTTAGAGCAACCTTGCTTATGAATTCCATAAGCTTTATTCTTTACTTGGGGACATGCTAGCCCCATGAATAGCATCTATGCCACTTAACTTTTGCACTTGGTCCAAGTGCTCCACATGTCCAACCCCATGACTGACACCTAAAGGTACCACTGACATATCAATCCATTATGCTAAGGCCATGCCCATTTACCCTTTTGTCACATTGGTACTCTAAGACCACCTTCATCACAATCCCATTTTTCAAAGACTGGGCCATCCATTTATGAGTGGTCATCCTTTGACCACACCTTAGCACCCTTAGGATGCCCGGAGACATAAGGAACACCCTTCCTCAATGTTCCTTCTTTCATTCCCACCAAGTTTTTCTCCATCTATGGCTTTACTCAACAATACCACTACTAGGTCAAGACCCAAAAGCCCAACCATTAAGTCTTATTGACTTCTAAAACTTCCTCACCATATGACCGTATCCTTGGTCACTACACTAGAGGATTAATCCTCTTCCTTTCTATAGTCTAAGAGTTTGGGATAACATTTTAAAACACCATGGCCCTACGCGAGTCTCGTGGGTACTCTCCCCATCTTCTACATTTAGGTGCCCTAGCCATGTGGCTAGAGCGAGGTTTCGATGAGCCATGCCAAGTATCCAAGTAAATAGTGCCACCCACACTTAGATTGGGAGCATTGACTATTTGATTTCCCGAAGGAACTAGAGTCGGTTTTTGAACACTTTACTAAGCTACCTCATTTATATATTTATATTCACTCTAGCCTTAGACTTTTCAATGGTTATATCATCACCTAACACATGGGTATAGTTTTCCTTGGTCATATTAACCTTTCCTGATCAAACTGGCTCCACTAGAATTCTCCCCCTACTATATTTTTAGAGCTCACCAAACCCCTTAAGGTTTGAGAGACAATCACTTTAGGCTTTCACCCTCAAACTCAGACTTGGACTTGAACTTACACTGGGATTTAGACTTGGACTCGGACTTAATCTCGATCTCAGTCCCAATTTTGGTCTCAGTTTTAGCTTTGGTCTCGGTCTCGGTCTTGGTCTCGGTCTTAGACTCGGTCTCCACCTCAACCTTAGATTTGACCTCGGACTCCATCTTAGGTCTATCTCGTGTCCATCTCAAATTCCATCTTCAATTTATCTCGGATCCATATCAAACTCTATCTTGGGTCTATCTTGGACTCCATCTCGGGTCCATCTTGGACTCTTTTTTGGCTCGTTTCTGACACTTCCGTGTATCATAACACTTGCCATGTGTTAATCCTTCTTATGTCCCTTTTTAAAGACTCATTCACTAATTACTTCGTACTCATTCTTTAAGCACTTTGTTCAAAGTTCCACTTATATTCTCGACTTTCCAAGTTAGAGCTTTTGGTTCAAATATATTATGCTTCTTGGACTTCCATTTCAACCACTACCATATGACACCCTTTCAGCTCCACTTTAGGGCTTAGGATTTATATCTCACAAAAGGTTGCAAAAGTCCTTTAGGCTTTTCTTGTAGCACCTTTACTCATTGACAGAGCTTGCATGATTTATAATACTTGAGGATATTAGCCTTTATATTCCTTTAATAAAATTTGTAGTTAATCAGTTTATATGTCTTCTTCCCCCCAAAATGACTACCCTCTAAACAATCATGATAATGGAATAAAACTTGAGTAATCAATACATCCACTTGTGGCAAATATATATGATTATTATAAAAGAATCCTATTCACCAATGAGAAAGGGGCTTCTATCTAGGTTCGCAAAGAAACCACTTTAAGCCTGAGCATGCTCAACCAATTTCCCAAACTTGCTAACCACTTTACTTAAATGATGAAAAGATTGTGTTTATAATGTCATCACATAATGAATATGAGATAAAGTATTTGCCACCACATTTGATTTTCCCAAATAAAGCTTAATAAGAAACTCCCAAAACTCCATAAGTTTGACCATCCAATGAGCTTATCTAGTAATTAACTCTTTTTGTATGAAAAGATACACAAAAAGTTTGTGATTTGTCAACACTATAAAGATAGTGTTGCGATATCCACAAAACATAAACAATGGAGAGTAACTCTTGCTCATATGTGGAATAGCATTGGTCCATAGGATTCAAAGTTCGACTCTCATATGCAATAGGTTATCCCTCTTGTATGAAAATTCCTCTTAATGCATAACCACTCACATCATATGTCACTTTGTAAAGTTTTGATAGATCAACAATACAAAGCACTAGAGCCTTACTCAACAACCATTCGCATCACATGTCACTTTCTAAAGTTTTGATGGATCAATAATGTAAAAGCCTTGCTCAACAACCATTTTAATGCCACAAAACTATCCTCATATGGCTTCTTCCATTTGAATGGCATATTCTTGCGTAACAACCATGTCAAAGGAAATAGCCACCTTTGCAAATTTATGCTAGAAACATCAGTAATAACTAAGAAGCTGTATAACTTAATCATTGAAGTCAGTGTAGGCTAGTTCTCCACCATATCCACCTTCCTTGGATCTATCTTGACACCTTTAGATATCACAATATGGCATAAAAATTTCACCTTTGACTTTGCAAATTTATATTTGCTCTTCTTTGCATAAAGTTTGTTATCACATACTAACAAAAGAACCTTGTGCAAATGCATTTTATACTTTATATTCTTGCTAAGAACAAAAATATTCTCTAAGAAAATCTCCACAAACTCATGATGATAACACCCAAATACCTCCATTATCAACCGAGTAAATGTGGCTAGTACTTTCATCAAATCAAATAATATAACTATAAACTCAAAACGCGTGAAGCTTATGTTGAATGCCATCTTGGAGATAGATGCATCATTTATTGCAATTTGATGATATCCACTTTCAAATAAATCTTGGTAAACACTCGTGTTTCACTAATCTTGTCTAAGATACCATCCATATACAGCATCGACATCTTATCCTTCACTGTCTTTTTGTTTAAGGTATAATAATTAATATACATCCATATTGAACTGTCCTTTTTTTTCATGAGCAAGATTGAAGCACGAAACAAAAACTTACTTAGCTGAATAAATCCAAACTTAAATAACTCATTAACTTATTGTTGAAATTTTTGCTCCTCATACTCAACTTAAATGGATGCTAGTAAATTGGCCATATCTCTAGCTCCAACGTAATCCTATACTCCATACCTCATAATAAAGGTAACATATAAGGAAGTTCAAATGGAAAAACATTAGAAAACTTTTCGAATACAACCTATATTGCTACCTCTCCCCCACAAGTGTCTTAATCCCCTAAATCATGAATAAACAACAAGTAACTTGAAAATGCTTTTCCATTACGACAAATCCACTTACAAAATATAGTAGAGAGCATAACAACTGGAGGTTCCCTCTCCAAACTACACATCTTTAATGCTACTGTACTTTAGTGAGATATGCTTAATATTCCATTTTATCTCTGTATTCACTTTCACCAACTATGGCATCATAAAAATGAGATCCACACAATGAATATCTATGAGATAAAAAGTCTCCACAAGTGTAGTTTTACTAACAAATACTTTCAACCCTTTTACATAAGCATTGAAATGCTAAGTAGAGTTAGCTGCACCTTCCATTGTGTATGGAAGAACACCTCGTACTACTAGGCCATACTCCTGAACAAACTTTGCTGAAAAAAAGTTGTCATCACTCCCATTATTTAGTAAAATTGACACTAGACTGCCACAGAAAATGCCTTCTAGCATTAAAACTGATACACAAGTGTCATCGAGCTTCATTTTATTCTACATACAATTAAATTGACAAAAAATGATCAAAAGCCTCTTCTTTTGATCAGAATGGTCTTCCTTATCATCCTCACGCTACAAAGTTTGCAACTGTTTAATATCTAACTTACCGTCAGTAGAAGATTGGACAATCTTTTTGCTTTATTACTTGTTTTTCAACTGTACACAATCAGTTTTATAGTGTCCAAACTCATTACAATGATGACGACCTTGTCTATAATTTTTCACAAAAAACTTCTACTTCTTTGTCCCTTTTGCATCTTGAATGGTCTAAACCTCTACAACTCAATCAACACCATTATCCACACCACCATCAACAATAGGATTCTAACATTTAGCTTGGTTAGCCATTGCAACCAACTCCTTTGATACCAATATTATAATCTTGTACAAAAAGACAAAGATCTAGTCTCTTTATGAGCCCTAAGGTAGGTTAAGTTTTTTACTCTAACATGCCTTAATATACCCTTAAGCTTTTCAAGCTGGCACATAACACACAAGCTTCTTCTTTGATTATCAAATGATAAAAAGAACTTGAGGGGGCTTTGGTTCTTCATAAATCATCTCAAAAAGAAGCAAAGCCTCACAACAACCTAGTGTGGGAGTTATAGCAACAAGGATTTGGGGCACGTAGGCTGTAAAGAATTGTCTTCACTTGGCTAATTTCAATTAGTGTCATGGCATCCTTGTAATTCACTTATAGAGGATATGGTGGGTGACCTTTGTAGAGAACAAGCTTTGTTGACTTGGTGCTTGTCTTCAACTTGACCACCAAATAAAAGTCATAACCCTTTGAGCCCATGAGCTAATTAGAGTTAAGAACATTACTAACACTTATGTTCAACACAATAGTTATAACTTTGCTTACTCTCATATGCAATGCACCACCCCATACATTTTTGCAGACCGAAGAGGAATATATAAAAATCAAGAGAACTACAAGTAAGAGGTGGTGGGGGGAAGAGCATACACCCTACAATTTATAGCTTTGGTGAAACTAAGATTTGTAAAATTTATTTTCACAAAGTAATGAGTTGCCATTACTACAGTTTCAAGAGGATCACTTACTTGCATTTGTGACCAAGTGGCCTTGCATTATTTCACGCTCTCTTTATCTTTTATGGGATGAGATATGCCAATATGATATGCACAACCAACATTTATATCAGAGGGTGGTGCATGGATAATTAAACGTGACCATTTATAGGGTTGAGAACCCATAGCTAAAAGAATTTGTTAATTTTTTTTCTTGTTTTCATAGTTCAATTTCAAGTTAAAACTTTATTCTTTTAGATTTTTTCAAACCTCATCTTTGCCTACTTAAGTTTGGAGTATGCATTCTAGTACTTCATTTAAACTCTTAAGGCATGTTGCTAACATTATTAAGATTTATAATTAAATTCCGTAAAAGGATTGGACACACTTCTTATGGTTACTAGCTTGCATACAGTAATCATGTGAGTCCACATTCAAAAACACCTTTGCATTATCAACTTTGCAAATAGTGATAGTATAGAATTCTAGGAAGCCATTCTTGATATGCCTAATCATTATGTTCCACGAATCCATAAAATAAACTTATACACCATGTATATCTCCTTATTGAAAAAATCCCTTACACTTAAAACCAAATTCTTCTTCTCCCTACACACATGAATAAAATAAAGGATAAATTGTTTGAAACTTTGTTAATTTTGTAAATACTTTGCATCACAAAAGGATACTCTTTGTAGTGGGCTATATACAAGAGATAAGCCCATAAGAGGCATTTTCTACAAATCTAATTACATAGTATAAAAGTGAAAAAAAAAACTTATTTAATTGAAACAACCATTAACAACAATAGCTACCATATGTACTTGTGATGCTCTCTCTCCCTCTCTCTTTTATGAACTTTACAAGAAATTCCATTAGTAAAAAAACAAATACTGGAGGCTCAAAATCAAGCACAAGAGGCAGAAAAAGGAAAAGAAGGCCTTGAAGCATTGACTGAATCCATCATATATGAGCACAACATCAATTAATAAAAGTTTAGACTAAAACAAAAGATAAAATGATTTGGCACAAATACCAATGCTTTTATTTTGATATTGTAAGAACCCAGACATTTATATAGTTATTATGTAGCACTCTTGGCAGAATAAACACCATACACATATTTCTCTATTTATATTATTCATGGAATAATAGTAGTCTCAAGAGATTTACCCAGAGTAGTAGATGTCTTGTATGCATCAAGCTCAAACTTCTCATCCATGGTTATTTCCTATATGTCATTATAATATTTATTCACAACCCAGACTTTCCTTTTGCCGCAACTATAAACTTTTCCTTTGATTATCAAATGAGAAAGAGAACTTAAGAGCTTTAGTTCCCTATAGGTCTTTTCAAAAAGAAGTAGAGCCTCACAACAACTTAATATAGGGGAGTCATAGCAATAAAGTTATAAATTGCAAGGTGCATACTCTCCTCCCTCCATTGCCTCTTGTTTATAATTCATTTAGTTTTTATATATTCTTCTTTGGTTTACAAAAATATATGGGGGTGGTGCACTACTTGTGGGAACAAACAAGGCTATGACTATTATATTGAGCATAGGTGTTAGTGATATTCTCCACTCCAATCAACTTTTGGGCTTAAAGGGTTATAATGTTTATTTGGTAGTCAAGCAGAAGACAAGCACCAAACCAACAAAGCTTGTTCTCTACAAACATCACCCACTATATTTTCCATATGTGAATTACAAAGATGCTATGACACTAACCAAAATTAACCAAGTGAAGACAGCTCCTTGCAACTTGCATGCCCCAAATTTTGATGAAACTAAGATTTGTGAAATTCATCTCTTCACAAAGTAATAAGTTGCCATTGCTACAATTTTAAAAGGACCACTTGTTAGTGTTCATGACTGGTGGACTTATATGATCTTAAGCAGTCTTTATCTCTTGTGGGATGAAATATACCAACTTATGTACCATATATATAACAAACATTTATATCAAAGGATTGATGATTATCAAAGTGGTGGTAAATATCTTGTGGATAAAACAAATATAACTATTTATAGGAGCCTTTTTTTTTTTCTTTTTACAATAGTAACTCTTTCACTAAAATACCATTTTACTAATAGTATAATGGACAAAGATAATATTTTTTTCCCCAATCTCCTTCCCCACTAAGCATTTAAAATAGTCAGGAATATTCTTTTATATGTATAGAAATATATATGCATGTATTATATAAAACAATATATGAAATTATGTATTTTACTTTTTTATTTCATATAAAAGGTATAAAAAAAAATTTTTATTGAAAGTTACTTTTTTAAAAAATTTAAATTTTTACTTTTTTTTAAAAGCAAAAACATAGTTCATCTTTTTAAAAGTGGATGATATATAATATATTACACAATGTTTGATAGTATGCAAATGGTTAAGGCATAAATTTGCTAATGCATTTAATTTTACAAAGTTGTGTTATACCCTTTAGATTTTATAGTATGATAAAGATTACCAACTTTTTTTAATAAAGTTGTGAGAACCATATCAAACATCACAATATCTTTAAAGAAGTAAAGATTAAGTAAGTTGCATGTCTAAAGTCAATATGTAGAACTCTTGAATATAATATATTTTGTGGGTTTGGCACCTAATTGATGAGACTATTATAAATAGAACAACTTAATCTACACTCTTAATGCTTTATCTCAAATACCTATGGAGGAGGCTTAGTAAGGCATAATTATCAATATTGCTCTCTTGATATCTTTATAAGCCCAAATCATGTATAGAAAACCATTTTAGCAATAGCCTTAATAAACCTTCATTTACTAGGCTATTTTGGGGCTTTTTAGATTGACTTTCCCATGATAAAGGATTTGATTAAAAAAGGGAAAAAGAACCAAAATGCGAATACAAGATCCTAAAAGAGGGAAAAAAATTTTAAAATGAGTTTATATTTGTTTTTAACATGCCATATTTATTCTTTAACAAGTTAATAAGGAGGAATGATATTGAAAGTATTTAATAAGCTTTTCTACTCCACATCTTTTTAGATTGTTATAATCCCACCAAAAGTTCTACTAAAGTTTTATTAAATGCTCAAGCAACCATTTCATCTCTTGCAACATCAAAATTTTGTAATACAAATAGGTTTTTCTTGATCCAAATGTTTCTACTATTGCTATTTGGTCAAACCTCTTGGCAAGGAGAAATTTAACACTCATTAAACAATTTATTAATCAAGTTAGTCATGATCATGGGCAACACACCCACGTTGAGAAGATGAGAGGGCTATGGCAGCATATGAATTGCATCATACGTGCTCTTCTAAAAGGAGGGGCCAATCTAAAGGAAATTATAGATGATTAACTATATTGTCAAAGGACTGGATTTATTGTAGTGGTGCAAGAGCTTAGAATGACTAGGATTAGAGTTAAAAATGCCAAACAAGGAGATAATTCTCTAGTTTAGAACAAATACCATAGAATTTATGATGTGCTATAGATATTTAGTTGCAAATGTCTTATATAAGAGAAGCATATATCCAATATCTTACTAATAGTATCTCTAAATTTGATCTTCTAGAGATGAAAGTTGGTGGTGTATTCTAGGCCAATATTGGTGAAACAGTTGTATAACAAAAAAAAAATGGTAATTACAATTGAATAACAACTGATTTATAGACAATTCTTTAATTGAAAGTAAACAAAATAGCAAGTGATTTCATAACAAAAGGTATGGATTTTTAATTGGTATATAGGTAGCCATAAATTAAATCAATAGGCCTCTAACCTTATTGGTTTTTTTTCTATTTTATTAATATTATTGGATTTGTTTTTTTTTAAAGCTCAAGGTGATAGTGGTTTGGATGGAGCCTCATCACTGTATTGAGTTCATCAACCCATGTGTCTATTAATAATTATATGATCATCAAATATGTTATATTTAGATTTAAATATCACATAGTCCATTAGTTGTTAAAAGGAAATGTATGTTTCTTATTCTTGTTTTGTACATAATTTTTTGAGAAATCTTGCATCCATTAGTTATTTTGAGTGTTTTTAAAATTGCTTACTCATATCCAATCTTTAGAATAGATATATGAAAGTTGTAGCATGATATCCCAGAAATGAGCTATGATTAGAATTTGCTAATACATACCTAGTATAATTTCACATTATCTAAAATGCTCTATAATATAGAAAACAAAGTACATATCACAAGAAAAAACACAATAATATATTCTTAGATCCATTTAAAGATTGTTTGCTCAATATTGATTTTCTAGAGTGCTTGAAATTGCTAGAAAATAAATTTACTATGGCTATGCTTATACCACTAGTGTTTCCTTGTGGTCATCCTATTATCCTTTAGACATATACTATCTATACTATCTATCTATACTAATGTTGAGATGAATTTCCCAATAGAGAGCACTATATGTGGAAATCAGTATATTCTTTTGATACATATATATAATTTGTATTTAGGGTTTAGTGAGTGCCCTTAGCATCTAACCTATCTCATGCTAGTTTCCTAATATCAAACACGACTTTTGCTTGAGTTTGTATAGTGTGTAGCTTCTATGAGTGATTCTTCAAGGAGATTATAATGCCAATATGGTAAAATGCATTCTGTATTTAACTAAAAAAATTTCTTTTTACATTTTTATATGTGTTATGATTTAATAAATTATATTTATAATTAAATTTTTATTTATTTTATAATAAAACTATTGTGAGTGCTTGGAATATGAAAAGGGAATACAGAAAATGTGCATATCAATTAGCCCAAAAACCCTAACTTATATACAAAAGCAAGTGGTTTGAATTGAAATCAATCCGACAACTACCAAAATCCCACTACATTAATATTAATATATGGCATTGTAGCCGTACACTTGGCCCTCACAAAGTTAAATTTTAACATTTGAAAGTCTATTAAATGTGACATTGATAATAAAATTTTCAATAATTGTATTAAAAAAATGTCGTAATCTAGTGAGCAGGTCTGGAGCAAACAAGAATTTTGCAAACACTAACCTTAAATGATTTGAACTCCCGTTTAAGATGATCAGGATTCCAGGATGCATTGAGAACATTAACCAGTTGCGAATTCTTTCTCTTTGTGTGTGGATGTAGCGTCTAGCTAGTCTATCAGATGATACCCCTTACATTGCTTTGTCTAACCTCTAACTAACATACATGTTCTGGAGCGATATATGTTAATACTTGGACAGCAGGAAAGAAAATCACCTCGAACTAGAAGAGAGATGTGTTGATTGCGATCATGCTCTTTGGGATTGCGACAGGAAGTAAGCAAACAAAAAAATGTACTGCAGTGCAGTGTGCTGCCAAGTATAAGTATCTGAGAGCGCGTACTCGGCAAAATTTGGTTCTAGGAGCGAGATACGTCCACTCATGGACTGTGCTGAGATCGCCTCTTGCCAGAGATCCACGAACTCTTGCATCATCTGCCGTGTTTTCTCGATCGACGAAACCGGCGAGTACTCAACCTGTGCAAACTTTAGAACTATCTGTACGAGTTCCAGAGAGGAGAAGAAAATATACCTCGAGGACAATGCCTCGGAGATTTTCTGCCTGTGACAGCACTGCTCGGCCGGCTTTGAGCTGGAAATCACCGAGCTGGTATTGAAATCCCTGCCACGGAAACGAAAAGAACGATCGTGAACGGGAAATCCAAGAAAAAAAATAGTGTCTTTCCACCTCGAAGACCATGGAAAGCCTGTTCCTGTAAACTTGGAGCTTTTCCATGATGGCCTGGATGCTCGAGTCGGCCTCCACGACCATTCGCTCGGCGCGTAGCACGAAGTAGTGCTTGCTTGCAAATTCGCTAAACGCCACACCCAGGAGCTCCTTTGCGCAGTCGATCGCCATGGCCTGGTCTGTGCCAAGCGCAGCGCAGTGCGCTCCAAATCAATCCGACTTGCTCGCTCAAGCGCACGGTCCCACGAACCTACATACCTCGAGTGAAAGGCCGGTGCTGCGCGGCGGTGATCTGCCACCGCCCGGTGCGCACGCCATTCATGCTCTCGATGCTCCGGAACAAATCCACCAGCGTCTGGCTCGTCACCTGAGCGCCCGCCGACGGCTGCCAGTGAAGAACCCTAGAATCCAAGCAAACGCTCTGTGAGCCCATTCACATGCGCCATTGCGCAAGCACTCACCACTTGACCACCATCGCTGTGTAGCTAGGGTTTAAGGCAAGGTACCTAGGGTTTTAACCTTTTAGGGCTCCGATTAAAGCACAATTATTACCAAGTACCGTTAAGGGGTACCAATTAACTGGTTTTGTTATTTTAAGCACTTGAGTCTGATGGAAACAAACCATGGCAAATCAAGCTATGAAAATGCGCAAACCTCAATATCAGATCCCTTGGTATCCTTTGTCCTTTGGGTTTTTGGGTGGCGGCGGGGGAAGAAGGAGAGGGCAAAAGCTGTTGCTGTTACTGTTGTGCTGGCCTTCTGGCCTTCTGCGCTGCGCTGCCCAACACAATATATAAAGTGGTGACATCGTATTCTTCACTGGGAGCCAACAAGTCATGGCGAAACAGCTCATACACATTTGCTCGATGCCCCTGAAAGAAGTCCTAGGTAGTAGTAGTAGTAGGACTAGTCCAAACTTCTGGGCTTGGATGGAGCCACCCCAATCTCTCCTTTTCATGCAATCGTCCTGGGGATAGTACCTCATAGACAACGGAGACTAAAAACAAAGCCAAACAAAACAAAGAGATAAAGGAAATCTAGAAACGAAAATCCGCTCATGTTCATGCGTATGTGTGCTGGGCGTTTGTTTGCGTGTCCTGTCTCTTGGCAAACACACAGAGCCAGCCAACAGCAAACTATCTCTCTCAAAATTGGGAGACGGGCATATTCATCATTCTAGTTACGGAGATAAGAAAGAAGAAAAGAAAGGTGGTGGCGCCTTTGATGCCCAGTTTCTGGTTGTTCCTTATTGTGTGTACCACCAGCACCAACAGAGGGCATTCACGTGGAGACCATTGACTGGCTCCTGGCCTTCGCTGCTAAAAAGGCCACCTCACTATGCACTAGTAAACCATACCAGTTCCTTTTTTTCTTTTTCTCTCGTTGACTGGTGGTATCTTCGAAACATTGACCTTGGACATTATTCACTGGGGGGCCAACTTGAGTCCCAAACAATTCATTCATCCAATCAATAGGTGAGGTATGCAGATGTTCCCAGGAACAAATATTTGAATAGTAAAAAGCAAAGAACAAAGAAGCATGGCCTGCTTTTCTTGCGTCCTCCTGCGCATAAATGCCATCCACACACACAAGACCATGTTTTTTAAAACTTTTTGCTGTGGTTACATGCAAAATCTCTGGAACTTTAGGGAAGAGTAAGTGCTCGAACAGGGGATCTTAGACTTTGACCAGAGTGACACACACCCCACAGGAATGTTCCTTGCACGCAAGTCAAATAAACCCGGACCTCTCCTCTCATTATACTCGTTGTCCATGCCACAAAAGCAAAGGCGTCTTGTTCGTAACATCGTATAAGAGGATGGAAGAATGAGAAAGAAATAATGGAAAAGGACGATCGTTGGCGTGTGTATGGGGTGGTATTGTGGAAGCACGCCTTGTCGTCTGCGTGCCCGCCTTGGCAAATGGTCATTGGTTGGGTCCCCTCTGCGTTTTGTCCTCCTAATTGCGTGGAAGATATGAGGAGGATATGGTGATCTCATGTCTGAACAAATGAGATCTGCGCTGGGATCCTGCATTTGTCCGCTTTCCACTTCCTGTTTCCAGGCAAGGGACACGACACGGCAACATCGATCGAGCAGAGCATCGAGAAGTTAAAACGATGATCATCCATAGCTCGAGGTAGGCACATAGGGAATTTTGCGGCATTTCGTTCGATCCCTGTCCTTGGTGCTTGATGGAGTTTTTATTTGATTTGGTTTAGACTTTGATGGTCTTGTGTCGCGCATGCAACGCTGTGTTACCCCAGTCAACTACAGCGGAGAGACATGAAGAGCTGTAATTCCTAGCCATGCACAGCCAGCAATAATCTACGTTATCTCCACGGATTCGAATCAGAGCATAAAATATTTCGTTTTGTTTACGCAGGACTCGCTCTACAATGAGGCGAGATTTCTTTCACGTGAAAAGGTTGTGGAAATTTGTTCCCTCCGCCGCCGCCCGGGGCCAAAGTTCTTTGCTATGTAAAGGAAAAGAAAGAGAGTTAGTTTTTCGGGCTTTCGAATCTGTGGGATCTTTTCTTTCTCTTTTTGGGCAATTGGTCGCTTGCATCGCGTTGTTTCGTGACGTTTGCAGGGATGAGATCACTGCAAGGAAGGCATTCGGCGGCGCGTAGACGTACTGCCACCACACCGCCACCCACCAATCAATCCAATCAAGCTCTCTCCTCCGCAAACCAAGAAGGGGGAAGCAGAAGAAGAACAAGAACAAGGGGGAAAGGTGGTAGACAAGAAAAAGGAAACAATACGACCCACTCCAAGACAAAAGAAGCTCCGAGAGAAGAATTCACCCGCCAAACATTCACCACAATTTATTCTGTTCGTATTTTATTACGAGAAATGCATTCCATGCGTTGCTTGCCACCACGCTACACTTTTCTGGGAAAGATTTCGCCCAGGTTGAAAGGCGTGGCAATACACTCACCACCTCTTCCACGTACCATGAATTAACCCTCTCGCAAACCCTCGCAGCTTTGCGCAAGATCCACGTGCTGCAGGGGAGGTTTTTGATAATTCCTCCTCTGCAGAGGGGAGGGGTTATATCCTGCCCCACTATCCGCCACAAAAATCCTCACTTGACATTATCGTTATCTCGTCTCTTTCGCAAAGCCTGTTCTGTTGTTATCGTTGCCAATGCAGAGTGGCAGCTGTAACTGCTGCAGCACTGCTGCCTTGTTGCTGTTTTGTGTCCCAATACCCGGGAAATTCACGTTTTTACATTATCGTTACATAAATGATATTTTTTTGGTTATTTTATCCATTTTCTTTAAATTCCTCTTTTTGTTTTTTCCAACCCAAATCCAACTAAAGGGATAATTGTTGTTACCAGAGCAAGGGACGAGTTACTCAACTGCTTTTGTTAGGTTGTTAGTTGATTCAACTGGTATCCTCCCCCATGGTAATGGAGGAGGGGTGTGTGAGTGTTCACTTATATATATATATGCATATAGGTATATACACTGCTTGTTTCAAACACCAAGTGTTCTCCTCTCCTCCTCCTCCTCCTGTTTGGGATTGGGATCTTTCCTTTCTTTTTTCAGGGGATTGATCCCAAGGAGGAGTTTTACCTTTGTTTTCCCTTATTTCTCTCTCTCTCTCTCTCTTTCCTGTTTTTTTTTTGCCACTGATGTTGCTGCAGCATCTACCAACAAGCTAGCAAGTTGCTATTGGTGTTGGTATTGGGCTGTGTGTTCTTGTTGTGAGTCCTTAGCCTACCAGCAAAAGGTTTGTCATGCAAGAACAAGTCTTCCTATAAGAGGGTGGGATCCTTTTCTCTTTGGGGAGGATAATCTGCACTCCGAACAAGAGGAAAGAGAGGGAATTTCAATGGGGAAAGTGAAGCTCAAGAGCAGAGAAGTGGCAAGGAAAAGCTCTGATCAAGGTAGGAAAAATATCACAAGAACCACCCATTCTAATTCCATCCATTCCATGAAAACATGCAAACTAAAGAAAGAAAAGAGCAAGAAAGAAAAAGAGAGGAAGAGGAGAGAGAGAGAGAAGAAGAACTTTGCAAAAACGTTGGAGAGACTTTCTCTTTGATATAGTTTTCTCTTGCTGATGGTGGTCTTGTCCGCAGATTCGGAGAGCCTGAATTCACAAGACGCTGCGAGAGATTTTGGGGGTTTGATCCACAGCCCGCCCTACTGCGTCGTGTGTCCCTCGTCCAGCGATGGAATTTCCAGCTTGGTGAGAGCCGCCAACGCCACCGCCAAGCTCACCATCGCCGCCAGGGGCAACGGCCACTCGGTCCACGGCCAAGCGCAGGCCCTGAATGGAATCGTAATTGACATGCCCCGGATGCCCACCAACGCCATTCGCATCGTCAATCCAATCCAACACCACGATCACCACCAGGATCATCGAGAAGAAATCCATCAAAGCAAGGATCATGGTGGCGGCGATGACGATCTTTTCTGTGGTGGCCCGTTCGTGGAGGCATCCGGAGGAGTGCTGTGGATCGATGTGCTGCGAGAGACGCTCAAGTGTGGGTTGGCGCCGCGGACCTGGACGGATTATCTCTACCTCAGCGTTGGCGGGACGCTCTCCAATGCCGGTGTGAGCGGCCAGGCCTTCCGCCACGGCCCCCAAATCAGCAACGTTCTCCAGCTCCAAGTCGTCACTGGTATTCCTTTAGATCCTTTCTTGCTCAAAGAAAATGGAAGAAGAAGAAGAGAAGTGTGTGTGTCTTCCACATTTTCCTTGTTTCTTTTGTTTTTGTTTTGTGTTCTTGGCTTGGGGTCCTTGTTTTGGTATGAAGCCATTCTTTTATCTTCTCCTTGATTTAAAAAGGAACTTTTTTCGTGCTGCAGGCAACGGCGACACTGTGACTTGCTCGGCTACGAGGAATTCGGATCTCTTCTACGCTGTTCTTGGCGGACTTGGACAGTTTGGGATCATCACCAAAGCTCGGATCCCGCTGGAAGAAGCTCCCGCGAGAGTAAGTTCAGATCTTTGATTCTTTTTGTTGGTCTTTGTCTCGGTCTAAAAGGCTTTCTATTCTTCCAGGCGAGGTACAAGCGTCTCGTCTACACCGACTTTGGAGCGTTCCAAAAGGACATCGAGCGGCTTATCTCCTTGAACGAGGATGTCGTCAACTACGTGGAAGGGATCGTCATCCCCAGCTGCGACGATCCATACCAGGGATACAATTCGGTCCCCTTCGATGGCGAGGCGATCGATCCGTCGCTCATCCCGGACTCCTCTGGCCCCGTCCTCTACTGCATCGAGATCGCCAAGTATTACAACCATGGCCAAGAAGCGTTCATGGAAGATGTAAGTTCTTCGAGTTCTCTTCCAAAGTTTTTGGATCTAAGATACGGAAACTTGCTTTCAGCGGTTGGAGAGGTTGCTAGGCTCGCTTTCCTTCGTCCCGGGCCTGACCTTCACCACGGATCTAACGTACTTCGACTTCCTCAATCGCGTCCACGGCGTGGAGGAGGTGCTGCGAAAGGTCAAGCAGTGGGACGTCCCACACCCGTGGCTTGCATTGTTCGTCCCAAAGAGCAAAATCTCCAAGTTCAACGACATAGTTTTCCGGGACATGGTTTGCAAAGGCGTCAATGGACCCATGCTCATCTATCCACTCAACAGATCCAAGTAAGTCTACACTTTTCTCTAGGAATTTTTTCTATCTTTTTCCCAAGGAAAATCCATATAATATACACCATTTATATTCTATAGGTGGGAGACTAGATCATCCGTGGTGGTGCCGGACGAGTCCATTTTTTACATTGTTTGTTTGCTGCGCTATGTGGTGGAGGGCGGTCAGCCTTTAGAAGCCCACCTCCAGCAAAACGAAGAGATCATGCGGAGGTGTGAGATCAACGGCCTCAACGTGAAGCAATACTTTCCACACTACCACAGCGACACTGAGTGGAAGCAACACTTCGGAGAGTCTTGGGGCAAGTTTTTGGCGAACAAGATCAAGTACGACCCAAATGCCATACTCTCCCCAGGCCAGGGGATCTTCGCCAGGGACAAGGTGGCGGTTGCCGCTGCTAAACAGGCTGCTGACCACCGTTGACCTCTTCAGAATTTATTATTTTTCATTGTTGTACAGCAGCCAGGAAAATTTCTAAAGCTATGAGAACCAGTTTTATATGAAAATACAATATGTTTTTATTTTTTTAACCTTTTTTGTCTCGTTGAATATATGAAGGGCTTAATTGATTGATTGATTGGATTGCTGATAAGTAAGGTACTTGACGCTCCATCCACTATCTAAGGAATATCTCCTTGCTGTTGTTGCTTATGGCATCAATAAGTGACTACTGGCTTTGGTTCTTGCTCGAGTCGTACCAAGAACAAAGTGACACAGAAGCCAGAAAGATCTCCACAAACTCACACAAGTTTACTGTCAAGTATCAACTTGTAAATGGGCTGCGCATTGAACATTGGATCTTTGTATTTAGTATTTGTTTAGGGGAATCCATCCCCTTGCTTATTAGAGTGCCGCTTTGCCTTCTTCCTGGTTGGATCTCTTGTACCAGTTATTGGGTTGTCACCTCTTAGCAAACGACCTGTTATTTTCTTGTTTTTTTAAAAAGAATTTATTTCCTAAAAGCTGGCCACCCGTATACTCCTGATATACGTCTATAATTTATATCGGAATCGGCTTATGTCATCTTGCCTAGTGGCATTGTTTAGCAGTAAATCGGATATGGGGACCGAAAAATCGGGGTGGTATATCGAAACGTCGGGTCGAGGTCAATCGTTTTCTCCAGAAAATATCCCTGTGTGGCTATTCAGGATTCAGGGCAATGCAGTATTAAGCGGGCATATATTTGAATGATTTTGGGATGGAAATGATATTCTGGTTTGGAGATTGAAGTAATAGTGAGAACGATTGCTTCTTGGTGCCAAGTTTCAACAACATCCAATTTCTATTTATTTAATAATGTTTCAATATTTTGGACCAAAAACTCAAAATCACATCCTTGGGGCCAGCCTTTAACTGGTAGTAACCAAACAAAAGGTGTAGCCAAACAAAATAGTGGCAATTCTTTACAGGTGTATAGCTGTAAAAGAGTTTCGAACTCGAGTCAAAAAGAGGCCTGACACAAAAGAGAGAAAGAGAGAGAGAGAGGGACTTGAACCTGAAACAAAAGGTTCTGGCAGATTTTAAGTCTGACATCTCAGCCGAAGCTTCACTCACTCAAACCATGTCAATGGTTTGTGCATTTCAAATCATTGTATGGTACAAAGAAAAATATGATTTCAACATATACATGGAGTACAGAAACATAATATCAAGGGGCCACATTGGAGTGGAGTTGGATAGAGCATCAGACTGAAAATCTGACCTGCATTTCCTTTTTCCAGGTTCGAATCGCAGCTACGAGTACACACCATATTATAAACGTGTGAAAGATATAGAACAAAGGACCACACCGAGGCTTAGTTGGATAGAGCACCAGACTGGAAATCTGGTGGCTATATCTTTTTCTCAGGTTCGAAACCCGGCAGTGGCTGTGTCCCATGGATCAGATATTCTTTTAAAATTATATGGTGGAGGGGGGAAAAAGCATTAGAGATTTCTGGCATGCTGTGTCAGGGATCTCGTTGAGGTTGAATTGGATAGAGCATCAGACTGGAAATCTGACAAGCTTTTACTTTTGCGCGGGTTCGAATCGTTTTCACTTAACAGGGTTTTTTGTTTTGCAAAAATTAGGGTTAGGGTTTATCGCGCGATGCCTGCGAAGGCCAAGGCGAAGGCCGTGGCATCGGATTCGGACGAGGATTCCTGGGACGGTACGTGATTCTTGGAAGAATGCGGTGTTTGTGACTGGAGTTTGTAGATGAGGAGGCGGGATTCGGGCAAGAGACGCAGCATTTGCTCCAGGAGCAAAGCTCTGATGGCCCGGATGAAGTGGAAACCTTTTCGAAGTCGTGAGTGATAGGACAATGAGTTTTTTTTCCGACGATCACTCTTTTCTTTTCTCTCGTTTTCAGGGATGGAAGGCTCCGGTTGAGGCCAGATATATCACTTGAAGGGAAGGAGTATTCCGGTCGCAAGAGCAGCAGAAAGAATGCTTTTGATGGGATCAGTGACGACGATTTTCACGATCGGGATGATCTACAACCAGCTTTCAGCGAGGAGGAGGACGACGACGAAAAACAAGTAGAAAAGAACGTAAGGAATGTGATTTAGTTTTTTTGCACCTCTAACGCCAATCTTTTGAGCTTTGATGTTGGAGCAGGTTCTTGATGACGATTTTGAAGCCGTCAACAAGGAATACGAAGATCTTAATAAAGAAGAACAGTGAGTGCGTCGTATCGTCATCCTTCGTCCTTTAACCACGTTTGGTGTTCTTTTACGTCCTTTCAGAGAGATGTTGAAGAGCTTGAGAGGACAGAATGATGTGGATATACGGAAAGGCCGAGCAGTGAAAAACCAGATGGTATGTGTCATGATTTTGACAATGGGATGATTTCAAGAGAAATGGCCTGGCAGGAATTGTGGGGCAGCGCTTTGCATATGCGAATTGCGTTGCAGAAGATAGTTGCAGGATCCAATCTGCTACCACAGGTGACGCTTCTTTTTCCGTATTTCTTTTTATGGTATGAAAGGAAGCTTGACAGGAGGAAGCGTCGAGCCCAAGCGAAGCACAACAAACGCTGAAAGCGGCGGCCTTGCAGACCCTTGATTCGCTTCTGGATCTAGAAAAGGTATAGTGATGGTTGATGCTTCTTTTCTAGCGCTTAAATTGTGGTCCTGCAGGCATTGCTGGAACAAAACCGGGAGGCACTCGATGCTTACAGAAAAGGTTTCGAATTATTTTTCTTTTACGGTGAGCAGATTAACTTATCTTGTTACAGATTCGGACGTGGAACAGGAAACCCATAGCGTCTCAGATAGCCTGGACTCAGCTTGGCAAAGATTAAGCAACTCGTATTCAAGGTAATTGAGCTCTTGCTTTACGAGCTGATGACACTAGACATGTATTGCAGGCTTATTCCGTATAGAGATCGTACGGTCGATAGATGGCACAGAAAGACTCAAATATCTTCAGGCGCTGCGGCATCGCGATCGAAGTTAAAAGCTTTCAATCAGGTTTAAACGTTCTGGCTTTTTGTATTTTTTTATTCACACGGCCTTTTACGTCTTTACAGAGTATTTCACAACAAGTAGCAGCAGCAATGAAGGACACGCCGCGTTTCATAGCAAGAATGATGCGCTCCGAACCTTTGAAAACACAGGTTTTTCATCTTTGCTCGTTCTTTACAGTCTTGTAGGCTTATCAACTTTTTCCAGACGGACACAAACGATATGGAAGCAAAGACTAATGAAACTAAGGTGTTTGATGATTCCGAGTTCTATCAGCAGCTTTTACGTGAATTTCTCGAGTCTTCAAATCCCACTGGCCTCGGTAAGAAGCTTTTTCTCTAGTGAGAATGTTCTGATTGTGCTTGTACCTTGTGTAGACCATGACGCAGTTCGAAAGCTCCGGAGCAAGAAAAGGAAAAACGTAGATCGTCGCGCTTCTAAAGGCCGAAAGACAAGGCAAGCGAGAGAGTTTGGTTTCTCACTTTGGTCATCTCAAACTTTGATTTTTTGTGTAGATACACTGTCCATGAGCCACTGGTAAATTTCATGGTTCCTGAACCGATGGTACTACCACCTATGGCTACAAAACTATTCACCAGCCTGTTTGGAAGTAAACCTGCGACTTCTGCCGTGAATCTGGAAGCAGCAGCGTGATGTTATGGGAGAACAAGGAAAAAAAAATAGAACTGAAAGTCAGGACGATGCAACGCTCGCCCTCGTTAATTTCAAGCTGATCGGCTTCTTCAGCACAGCGACATCAATCCCGCTCCAGATGGTCTTTGACGTTGGCAAGCTCGCGAGCTTCTCAACTAGAGGAAGGTCGTCTGGAAGAACGTTGGCAAAAACTGTGTGTTTCGGGTACCAATCGTCATGGTTTGCGAGGCTGATGAAAAAATCGGGGCCTCCTTCGATCCATCCTACCATACCCCTGCGGATCATCGGACAAGCTTCTCTGGGGAGTTCCTTGAAGCCGAGGCCCTCGGCCTCTAGAGTGCCTTGTAAAATAGCGTGAGGAGGTCCTCTCAAGTTCTAAGAAAGAAAACAAGAACACATGAGAAACATAGAGCATAAATTTGAAAAGAATGTGCAACTCTTACCTTCGCTGTGGGATTTCCTTCCTCATCCCATGAATTCCCGCGGGTCTCAGCTCGGTAGATGTTACAACCTGCGCAGTGCCGCAACTTCAAGAGCTCGATCACAAACGCGACTGAAAGTGGAGCGCAGTCTGGAAGAAGCTGTGAAGGAAGTGTTTTCTTTCTCAACTTAGCTCAAACTTAAACTTCTCTTCTTACCTGGAGCCTGATCGCTCCATATTCGGTCTCTAGCTGCACGAGACCCTGTCAAAAACAAGGAGAAGATCTTACTTTAGCAAGACTGTCAGTGTCCAAATCGAAATCTAGCTAGAGCTTACCACATTCTTCGCATAGACAAGCCCAGAAGTCCAGTAGACGTCCTTGCTAGAATCCTGGACGTCGGGGGAGAGAGGATCCTCCTGGTTCTTTAGCCAGCACTGTGGAGAGAATGAAAACAGATGAGAAAGAACACGCTCGGACAAGGAAGGAGTCAACTTTATACTACCTCTCCAAAATTTGGCCCGCATTTCACTCGATCCCCGCAATACACCCAGGAATTACACTGCGCGGCCTTGCAAGCCTGGCAGCACGCGGTTGAGGAATTCACCTTATTGCTCGTCCCCCACTGGACCACCGATCCCCACAGCTCCTGGTGCTCGATCCCGCGGCAGCACGCCGCCTTCTCCTCGCGGATCGCCACGAGGTGCCTGGCGGAGCGGCCGTCGCTGGAATCCGACGAGATCGCGCCCTGATCCGGCTGGAAGAGTGGCGACAGCGCGAAGTAAGTCGCGATGGCGGCGCATGCCGAGACCGCGATGAGCAGCAGCGCGGGCCTGCATTTGGAGTCGTCGCCGGAGGAATGGCGCGGCAGCCTCAGCGCTGGAGGCGCCATAGCCGAGAATCACACAAACCTAGGCTTGCCCTAAAAACAGAGCATTGGCCTAATTTTAAATGCGGGGACGAAGAGCCGAGTTCTAGGGTGGTGTTCCAGCGCGAGGAGAGTTCTTGTTGGATGTGGGGCTGTGCGCTCGCGAGGATTCTTGCTTCTCGGTATCGAGCTGCTTCAGCGTCCACTGGAGAGAGATTTGGGAAGAATCATAGCTTTGCTCTTGAGAGAATTCTGGAAGTTTTGATTGTACCATGTCCATGAGAAGCTGGTACTTGAAATCCAGATTGCTCCATCGCTCCTTGAGCTCGTCCATCTCGCGAGCTTGGCGCTTGAATTTCTCGAGGTCTCGCATCTTTCAGTGGAGATCGAGAGTGAAAAACACCACTTTCTTTTCGCGGGAATGCCATACCAATCTTCGCTTATCGTTCCGCAAGCGAATGACTTCTTTCTCCATGGCACCCGATGGGGGCGCGTGATCGGTCCTCCCATCGTCGGGGTAATCTAGAGAACAAGGAGGAGAATCGATCGAAAAGAGAGGATTTTCTCTAGAGCTTACCCGAAGTCCATTGCCCATTGTCGAGCGTGACGCGGTAGTCATTGAGCGTGAGAGATATGGGCGACAGATCCGAAGCCTCAGCCATGGCTTGCTCCGATCGTACGTGCCTCCTGCAAGAATTTCCCTTCTCTCGCTCAGCGCATTGTTTCCCTTCGATGGATTCTCATCAATCTATCGATCAAAAGCACTCACCCAAAGATTTTCATGACGAAAATCTTGTGGAGAAGCGCGTATTCGAGATAGCTGAGAATTCCAGAAACGCCCATTTCTCTTCTTCTTCCTCCTCGCCCAAGAAATTCTCGCGCGAAAGTGGTGAAGCTCGGCCGGCATGCCGCGGGAGTTGCAACAGACAGGCGCGAGAGTTCCCGGGATTCGAGCTCGCGTCCCCTCTTTCAGGGCAAAGTTTTTAAATCGGGGAATTTAGGGCAAGATAGGGTTTTAGAAGAGACATGGTGAGCTCCACTCCATGGAAGATCGTCGCGGATTTCCACTCACCCCTGTGTGAATCTCTCGTTCCTGCAGTCGAATCGCAAGGAGACTGTGCTCGATTTGGCCAAGTTCATCGACAAGGGCGTGTGCGTCAAACTCAGTGGCGGGCGCCAAGGTATGAAATGCAGTCTCGGGTGGATTTTGCTTGAAATCGTGGAATGGAGCAGTGATCGGGACCTTGAAAGGCTATGACCAGCTACTCAATCTCGTCCTGGATGAGGCAGTCGAGTACTTGAGAGGTATGAGTCTGGAATTTGCTCTGGAAGGAGCTAAACTTTTCTGTCAATAGATCACGATGATCCATTGAAGACAACGGATCAAACCAGAGCTCTCGGCCTAGTGGTAAGTTTTCTTACTCGAGAGCGAAAACTTTGATGGTTTTGGCTTTCTTCTTTCTCAGGTTTGTAGAGGTACTGCGGTGATGCTCGTCGCTCCAACCGATGGTACCGAAGAAATCGCCAACCCTTTCGTGACACAAGATCCGGCCGTGATATAGTCTCGAGGGAAAAGCCTTTTTTTTTTTCTCTCCATGTAAGTTGAGGCATTTTAGTTCCTGGGATGCTAACAGAAGATTTGTTTGTCGGTGCGAAATGCTATCCTCGCTCGCATTCGGCAGCGCTGAGCCTGCAAGAATGCGTCTCTTCCTCAAGCCAAGCAGATCCACTTATCTCTCAACTCTTCCCATCCAAATTGGAGATGCTCGCTCAGTCTTCGATGGTGTGATCCCCCACTTCGAACTTGATGCTCTCGGCTTATGCCAAGAACGGGCATTTGGAAGGAGATTTACGGGCTTGGTTTTGTGAAGTGCCATGTTAAATCGCGTTCTTTTGATCGATGCGGAAGAAGGATCTAGCTCTTTTGATCGTGGAAAACTGATGTTAGGGAGAAGAGGTATTTGGTTTCAGGTGCCGGAGATTCTTTCAATGAGGACATAGAAGTGGTGGGGTGGTTTTTTGATGGAATGATGTGGTTCGTGGAACACAATTATCGAGAATGTTAGGAATATATTTGATGATTCGCAAGAAAAGAACCTGGCTTCCTGGAATTCCATGCGGTCACTCTTCGCAGTCGATAATGCAGAGGTGTTTTTTGAAATCACGCGGACTCCATGATCACCGCAAAGCTGGTAACTGCAAGAGGTGTTGTCGATGCATCTTTGCAAGAAGAGTTTAAATGCAGGTATTACAATGCTTACTCCAAATGGAGGCAAAGATGGTGTTTGATGTGATGGGGAATCTTGTGTGAGGTAAAGAGGTTGTGATCAAGTGTCAGACAAACCTTAGGTAAAAACTTAGGTCTAACTAACTTTTAGAAGAATAAAGTTTGAACTTTCCATTTCCAGAGTCACTCCCGTGTTGGTGTTGATTTAATATGCCCAGATTCCACGTCGGTAAAGGAAGTGTTCCTCTAAACAATATGATCCTTGCATTTATTTGAGGTCTTAACTTTTTGTTGATGTGTGCAATCTTTGTCGAGTGTGAAAACAGTTTCCGCTTTGGAGCCGACTTTTCGCTCCTAGGGCCTGTTACTGATCTGTCCAGCTGCTCTGCAGATTGCACCGGCCATGTACAGAAACCTTTCCTGTGGATTGAAGGTGGCCATGCTGGTTGAGAGTGGGATGCGCCAGCCTTGCTGCAGAATCCTGCTCAAGTTTGTTCATCAGGCATGCTCTCCCTCAAATCCAATCACCGCTTGGCTGCTCAGCAGAGTCGGACCAGCAGAAGGTAACTCAGACGCTCGAGAAGGAAACGGCGAGTGAAAGCAAAAGCTTCGCACTTTTTTAGCATGGCCACGGTCCTTGTATCCTTCCAGCAAGCGCCAGATTGTAGCTTGCAGGGTTCAAGAACTCCGCCAATGTGCGTGACACTCGGGCTGCTGGCTCAATAGTAGCTTTCTTCATTGTTGCTACGCAGGCTACTGAGCTTCTTGCAAATGGCATTCTATATACTATCCGACTGCAAATCCAGACTCCTGCTGACTAGGAGAAAGAAGAGCGATACTGTTGGTTCCTGGGTGTAATCCCATGAATGGAGTTGCCATTATGTAAATTCTTTGCTACATACCCGTATTTCGGTTGAAAAGCTGGGTATAACTTAGTTCTTTTCTGTTTTCTGATCCAAACTTCCTCGCTCGACCACGGCATCACGATAAAATCCTGAACCGAAGGAAACTTGATCAGAAAACTCGGCCTTGGAACTCTCTGACGTACCTATGTTGAGATATTTACATCCTGCTGTGATGTTATTGCTTTACTTGTTTCTTTCCTTTCTTTTGCTTCTCCGGCCTGTCATTCTTCCTGGAAGCGTTGAGCGAGGCGTGTTCCCGTAGCTGCTCTATCCCTGGCCTCGACGGATGAAAACAGGGCCGTGGACTCGCATGTGGCCACCGGAAGAGCGTTTCTTTCAGTTTTCCCAAGAACCAGTAGGAGAATTTATCGCACAGTAGCTCGTGACTCAGCCTAAATGCCTTGCAAACATGTTGAAGGCTGCCTTGATGCACGGATCTTGCGCAGTTTTCAGATAAATCAAACGGGTCTTCCACCTTAAAAGAAAACGAAAATTGATTCATTTCTTCGGAAACATTTTGCTCACCAGCATCGCATAATTCTTGCTTGCCCATGACGGATCGGTGGTCGTTTTGTCCCCCCACTGTCCACGGAAAGTACACACAGCTAGACCTTGAATCCACAACTCCTCAACAGCCGAAAACTACAGAAGGAAAATCCGGGATCAGAAAGTTGATACCAAAATCCATAATACCTGGCCAAAAAATGACACGAACAACTCTGCAACTGAGCTCGTATTTCCCTTCCCAAAACCTCTTTCTGTAAACTCTGCGATCCTGCTTAGATACTGAAAGCCATCAGCTGCAAGCAGAATCTGTCAGTAAGCAGAAAAAACCATTGAATTATTGACCTGAGGCACCGACTTGACCGATGATAGCGCTCAATGGTGGCAAAATAGGTGGATTTCGAGTCTAGAGGCTTTGGTTTATCAACATCATATACAATTGTCATGTGCTTACTTGGAGATGAAATATAACGAGTAAAGACAGTGCATACGAGTTCAAGGTCCCCATCTTTGGATCGTTAATGCACTGCGCTTTGGCCCAGCACTTAACCTGGGGAAAAAGGAGAGAGCGTAAGAAAAAACCAAACACAAGAAAACTCATTACACTCACGAGGAAGATGAGCTGCCTGCACCTTAAATCCATACCAACAATCAGGCCCAGGGCGTGTGACTTGAAAACAGCGTCGGTATTGCTCACGGAGATGTCACATGAGATTCTCCACCATGCATCTTCAAACATTAAGAGTGGAACGCGAGGCCGAAACAGAACTTGGACACGAATCGCTCCACCTGAAAGCTAGAGGTAAAAAACAACAAATCGAAGGAGGTGGCACGAGCACAGGAAAAAAGAACGGTGTACTTTACCAGCTTGAAGTAGAGCATCATGGATAGACTTCAGAATTTTGGTCTTTTTGCTCCTGGAAAGCGGTGCCGACTCAAGCGGCATCAAAGTAATATCTAAATCTCCCCAAGGCGTATACAAGTTTGACAGGAACGATCCAAAAGGTTTAATCGCCAAGCCTGAAAAGAAAGTAGTGCTTGATGTTTGACAAGAGTAAAATGGTCATACCTTTGCAAACATCGATTTCTCTTATCAAATACTCCAGCCGCCGCAAAATATCTACTCTGGCCTCGAAATCTTGCTGCGTCGGCTGGAGCTGATTCGCAGTAGCCATCAGCAAGCCCTCGAACAGCGCTGCCGCATTGGAGCGCCTCAAGTCATCCACGCGCTGGTGCTCCAGCTGCGCGGCGGTCGCAGCGATGTCACGGTCCAGCGCCATTTCACGTCAAGCGCCCGGAAGAATCGAGCGGCGACGCACCTTAGACTCTCTCGGCGCTTGAATCGTCCCCGCCATGAAATAGACGAACCCTAAAGTAAGAAAATCCGGTCCCACGTAATACCTTCCTTTAATCCATCTCTCTGCCACGTAGACCGACCCAGGGATATAAGCCGTCCTCTCCTCTCTCTCTTCATTCTCGCGAGAGTCATGGCTTCTTCTTCTCTAGCTCCAATAGTCGCGCATTCTAGCCCTAGAGTGGATACCGGCTCGCCGAGGAGGAATCGTTCGGCGCTGGCATTCCACTGCCACCGGATCTCGTGGCGCCCTAGCGCCATTCGATGGCGCATCGCATCATCCTCGCGAGCTGCTGTGTCGAGCGAGGAGAAAATTTCGGTCGTCGCTCAACCCAGAGCAGAGGTTTGTTTGTAGTTGTTGAATTTCCGCTGGATTTCTTTCCATCTTGGCAGGGAGGGCTAGAGCAAACGTATGTGATGGTGAAACCTGATGGAGTCCAACGCGGACTGGTACATTTCTTTCGATGAGCCTTTGCGTCCTAATAGCTATGACAACAAACGAATTTTTTTTTCTTTTGTAAGGTTGGAGAAATCATCTCTCGCTTTGAGAAGAAAGGATTTCGTCTCGCGGGATTGAAAATGTTCCAGTGCCCCGAGGATCTTGCAAAGGTGACGTAAAGCTTAAAGCTCTTGCTCTCAAATTTTTTCTTCTTTTTCTCTCTTTTGCAGAAGCATTATGAGGAGCTCCAAGAGAAGCCATTCTTTCCCAAGCTTGTGAAGTACATAACCTCTGGCCCTGTTGTTTGCATGGTAAGTTTCTCTCCTCTTGTGGCATCTTCAGTGAAGCCTTTGAATTCCAGGCATGGGAAGGTCCTGGAGTCGTGGCTTCCGCACGAAAACTTATTGGATCGACGAACCCGCTGCAAGCTGAGCCAGGAACGATCCGTGGGGATCTTGCTGTTGCTGTTGGAAGGTAAGGTTCTGGTTTCTAAAGCTCTCCCTCAGGAATGAACTTTTGTTGCTTGGTTATGCCAGGAATGTCATCCATGGCAGTGACAGTGTCGCGAATGGAGAGCGGGAAATTGGTATGGCTTCATTTTTCCAGCTTGCAAGAGTTTCTCAAGACAATGTTTATGTTTTATGCAGGTCTTTGGTTTGGAGAGGCCGAGTTGTGTAAATGGCAGCCCGAGTTGACGCCCTGGCTACTCGAATAGAAAGAATCTCGGCCATTTCTTACGGGAGGCACATTGAGTTCTTAAAATGCCTCCGTCACACGGAATAAAACATTGTAGATTAAACCGTTACTAATCCTGATTTCTCGGTACAGGATGTTGGATTCGTAGTTAAGAATAGATACTCTTTTGCGTCTGCGCGTTGTTGGTACACGAATCTTTGTTGACACCTTGATTGCCAATTCAAAACGATGATCGCACTGAACGTTAGCCTTTAGTTAATAAAGCCCATAGCTTCTCTCACATTGTGCTAAACGTATTTAACACCATTTCACAGCTCCAGTGATCGCTAACCATCAAGGCAGGATACTTTACTTTCCTAACAGTAGAAAAGAGCTGTATGCTTGGACTTTCGTGAGTGGCTGCAATGCCAGGATCTAGAAGATAACATATTTTAGCATCATAATACCAATAGTACAGGAATAAGACCTAATAGCTAGTGATGCATCAGTAATTTCCCTCTACTGTCACAGTTTAAATTTCTTAAAACTTGAAAGCAGTCAACAAGGTTTGACTGGATGCATGTACAAGATCCAAACACCAAAAGAGTTCGCAAAGCTCACCATGATGGACGCAGAAAACAACAATGGGCAAAGATTGCATTCTTCATGATGAGAACTTTTTCCTTCTTCAGAGGAATTTATCAGGCAGTTTGTATATAATATTAACGAATGCAAGTTGCTGCAAACACCAACACTTTTATTTTGATATTGTATAAGGAATTTATATAGTTACCATGCAGCACTCTGGCACAATACACATGACCAACCACACACATACACACACATTTCTTCCTTTATGTTATTCATCCCTAAGGACAGGTGTTGTCAGTGGTGGTGCCTTCTGGAGGATGTGGTGTGGTGTTGGTGTGCAATTTTCAACTTCGATTTTCTGTATCTCCTTGTAGAACTCATCCACAACCCAGACTTCCCCTCCGCCACAGCGTCCTTTGACTATCAGACGATATAGAGAATTTGGGGGATCCATCGTGCGTGGGATCCAGCTCCAGAATACTTTTAGCAACATGTACACCTCTTTCAAAGTCAGAGTGAATCTTACAACGTCCAAGCAGTGCTCCCCACACCACGATGCTTGGAGCGAAAGGCGAAAAATTGATCAACACCTCTGCATCTTCTAGCCTTACAACGCGTCTCAGAAGATCAATCACGCGGGAAAAGTGTTCCGCAACAGGTGCTAGCTCGTAGTCGGAGAGCATCGACGTGAAGTGGTGGCAGCTGCGCTACCATCGGTCAAGGCGGTGCCTCAAGTCAATAATTCATTGGTTTTTTCTGCTTACTGACAGTTGCTGCTTGGAGCTGATGGCTTTCAGTATCTAAGAAGGATCGCAGAATTCACAGAAAGAGGTTTTGGGAAGGGAAACACTAGCTCAGTTGCAGAGTTGTTCGTGTCATTTTTTGGCCAGGTATTATGGATTTTGCTATCAACTTTCTGATCCCGGATTTTCCTTCTGTAGTTTTCGGCTGTTGAGGAGTTGTGGATTCAAGGTCTAGCTGTGTGTACTTTCCGTGGACAGTGGGTGGACAAAACGACCACCGATCCGTCATGGGAAAGCAAGAATTATGCGCTGCTGGTGAGCAAGATCTACTAAAAGTTTTTCGAAGAAATGAATCAATTTTCGTTTTCTTTTAAGGTGGAAAACCCGTTTGATTTATCTGAAAACTGTTCAAGATCCGTGCATCAAGGCAGCCTTCAACATGTTTGCAAAGGCTGAGTCACGAGCTACTGTGCGATAAATTCTCCTACTGGTTCTTGGGAAAACTGAAAGAAACACTCTTTCGGTGGCCGCATGCGAGTCCACGGCCCTGTTTTCATCCGTCGAGGCCAGGGATAGAGCAGCTACGGGAACACGTCTCGCTCAACGCTTCCAGGAAAAATGGCAGGCCGGAGAAGCAAAAGAAAGGAAAGAAACAAGTAAAGCAATAACATCACAGCATCTCAACATAGGAGTTCCAAGGCCAAGTTTTCTAATCAAGTTTCCTTCAGGTAAGGATTTTATCGTGGAATCGCATATTCGCTCTCGCGCTTATCCAAGCCCCGCCAACGCAAATGGTCAAGAAGTTTGGATCAGAAAACAGAAGAGAACTAAAAGTTACTGTGCTCCAGCCCAGCAAGAATTCACACCCTTTTTTTTTTATGGTCATGGATCATGGGATTACACCCAGGAACTAACAATATCGCTCTTTGCTACATCAGAGCAGTCAGCAGGAGTCTGGATTTGCAGTCGGATAGTATAGGTTATAGACTACCTCTCAAGTGTCCCTCAACCATTCTCAACTTGCTTGAAGAACCACGCTAGGGGGCCCAGGACTGTAGCAATGTAGTGGCCCATGGAATCCGTGGAGTTGCCGCATGTTGTGATGCATGACAGAACTCTAGCAGTGGGCATCCATTGTTCCACCTCTGGGAACGGGTCTGAGACAACCTGCTCCAGATCTAGCCCAAATCCCCCTCTGCCTCTTCTAGCTGAGATTGACAGAATCAAAGATTCTCTTGGTGCTTGAGGGTTTACGTAATTACAGTGCCTAGGAAAACCAGCTCCAGAATACTTTTAGCAACACGTACACCTCTTTCAAAGTCAGAGTGAATCTTACAAGATCCAAGCAGTGCTCCCCACACCACGATGCTTGGAGCGAAAGGCAAGACATTAATCAACACCTCCGCATCTTCTAGCCTTCCAACACGTCCCAGAAGATCGATCACGCAGGAAAACTGTTCCGCAACAGGTGCTCGCTCGTAGTCGGAAAGCATCGACGTGAAGTAGAGGCGGCTGGAACTTACAAGTCCTGCATGGCTGCAAGTAGTGAGAACGCTCACGAGAGCCACGGCATATGAGATCACTGCTTCGAGCAGCATTTGGTGGAAGAGATGGATGGATTCTCGAGTCCGGCCGTTCTGGACGAGAGCTCCCAGGAGTATGTGCCAGGAAATCAGAGCAAGCTGCGGCATTCGCTCGAGCATTTCGATGGCTCTACTCAGCTGCCCGTTCTGGACGTAAGCTCCGGCCATGGAGTTCCAGGTTACTTCGTTCCGGCTGGAGATCCCATCGAAAGTTCTTTTGCAGTAGCTGTTCTGCGAGTACCCCGCGAGCAACATGTTCCACGACGCGATATCAACTTGGAGCATTCTTTCAATGAGCTGCCTCGCTTCCATTAAGAGACCACTCAGCGTGTAGAGCTCCACGAGCGCAGCACAGGAGCTCGAGCTCACAAGAGGCATCTTATTGGATCGATGTAACCACATTGATCTCCGGCATCGAATCAAAGGCCACCAATACCAAGTCAAACTGCCCTCTTTGGGTATATGCAGCTAACATCGAAGTCGACGTGATTACATTCCACATTGGCATCCGATCGTAAATCTTCTGGGCCAGCTCCACTTTCCCTAATTTTTACAGCGGCTTAATCGTCGACGTCCAAGATGCAAAGTTTCTCTCACCCATTGCGTTGAAAGCTGAGCCAGGACTCCAAATACCCAGCCAGGGCATATTTTGCAAGCATGACATTTGATTAGGGCAGGGCAGAGACAATCTCGCATCGTTTAAACTACCATTAACGCCAAAAGCTGCCATGATAGCCGTCCATGAATCTTTGTGGCATTCTATCGAAGAGATTCTTGGCGCTGGACAGATCCCCATTGCATGGGGAATCATGTTCCACGAGTAGAGGTTTCTCTTCTCTTGCGGCATCTTCGGTGAGGCTTTTGGATTCCAGGCATGGGAAGGTCCTGGAGTCGTGGCTGCAAGCTGAACCAGGAACGATACGTGGGGATCTTGCTGTTGGTGTTGGAAGGTAAGGTTCTGGTTTCTAAAGCTCTCCCTCGGGAATGAACTTTTCATGCTCAGTTATGCCAGGAATGTCATCCATGGCAGTGACAGTGTCGCGAATGGAGAGTGGGAAATTGGTATGACTTTCTTGTTTCCAGCTTGCAAGAGTTTCTCAAAACAATGTTTATGTTTTATACAGGTCTTTGGTTTGGAGAGGCAGAGTTGTGTAAATGGCCCGAGTTGACACCTTGGCTACTCGAATAGAAAGAGTTTTGGCCATTTCTTACGGGGAGGCACATTGAGTTCTTAAAATGCCAGGACAAATTGTCCTCTTAGATTAAACCGTTACTGATCCTGATTTTTCGGTACAGGATGTTGGATTCGTAGTTAAGAATACGTTGTTGGTACACCAATCTTGCCAGAATCTTGACATCTTGATTCCACTGGCAAGCCAATTCAAAACGAATGATCGCACTGAACGTTAGCCTTTAGTTGATGAAGCCCATAGCTTCTCTCACATTGTGCTAAACGTATTTAACACCAGTTCACAGCTCATGTGATCGCTAACGCTAACAGTAGAAAAGAACTGTATGCTTGGACTTTCGTGAGTGGCTGCAAGGCCAGGGTCTAGGGCCATCTTCCTTTTCCGTGATCTACAGCTGAGTTGACATGTCAATCTGGCCTTACCATTGAGGCATTGGAGTGGAGAATTATGAAACTACTAGCCTTGCCTGCTTAAAAGAAGAATATACAAAAACTAAGCGCGTGAAAACAAATCAAATTTTCTGCTCATGGAATGCAAAAGAGAAAGAGAAACAAAAACGATAAGAAGCCACCTTGCTTTCGAAGAGAGCCAATAAAAGCCACCCTTCCATTTTTGTGTTGGTCTAAATGATCGCCCGCTGTGCTTGGAACTTAACTGCGTCAAGCATAAAACCTACAGAAGTCGCTAAACATCATACCGTTACCTGGAAAAAAAAGCGAAAGAAGCGCGTTCTGATCGAATGGACTCCGTCCGTGTGAATTTACGATCGTGCACACCAAACTCGTCCTCCGATCTGGATGTTCTCGAGAAACAATCCCGTCTGCCAAAGAAATCTCTCTCTCTCTCTCTCTCTCTCTCCCTCCCCAACGAGCCGTCCATGATTGAGCCAGCCCTGGAATTCGACGGCGGAGCGATCGACTATGTGTGCATTTGCCGACACAGCAGCTCCCATCCCCGATCTACATGCCACCCGCGTCACACCGCGCGGGTTGCCCGTGGCAAAGCTTAGCTTCAAGAAGAAGCTAGGCGAGAAGAGCGCCAGAAACATTTCCCACCTGGCATCAATGGTCTGGAGAATCCCATGGCGCTGGCGCTAATACCAAGTGAAGAGCAAGATGGATTGATTGCTACTGCCTCTGGCAGAAATTCCATGGTGGAGGCTGCTCAATTCTGGCCGCAGTTCCATGGCAATGCTCGATGCTGGTGCTGCGATGGCAAGGCTCGATTGTAATGTCTGGCCATGCCGCGATGGTGAGGGTCTATTCCAGCCGCCTTGCGATTGGCAATGATCGCTGCTTCCAGCTGTCGTGCGATGGCAATGATCGCTGCTTCCGGCCGTGTTGCGAGGTTTGGATGCTTTCTTGTGTTGGAAGGGCTCGAAATTTATTTGATCAGGCAAGCGAGATTTACATGGAGAGAGCATTGGTGCTGCTTCACGCAATTGTATCACTTTGTTGGGTGGCACCGTAAATGAATTCCTTGTTTAACAGGTGGTTTTCCAAAAGAATTTTATCGTCTATTTCAGGCAAATGAAGCTGAGCGTATTTGGATGGCATGCATGCTCTACACCGTGAAGAAGCTGGAGAGGAAAGGAGTTCACGCATTTACGCCGTCACAGGTTCTATGGGTGATTAATCTAAGGTGAGCTTCGTTAGTTTTGTTGATTCTTTTGCCCATACTTTAAACTCGTGAATAGTGATTCTAGTACGCTTCCACAGTTCTTAAGAAATTGGATACCAACTCTGGAGCGTATTTTCAGTGGAGAAGACCAAGAAATTTTGATGGTTCTATCCAGGTGAGAGATTGATTACATTGTCAAATTTCCCGACAGTTTTCCTACAGCCACTACAAAAAGTTTCAGGATTACTCGAGTAATGAAAGGACACGATGGCTGCTCTTTCTGGCTGCCCTCCTTGGGCGGCATCCTAATCTTCTTACGTGTACAAACACTCTTCTGGCCGTCATTGTAAGATGTGGTGCTTTCCAACGCTTGATCTCTGGTAAGCTATTTCCAATTTGTAATTTCCATTGATTTTCTTTTCAGATGGCATAGTCCATTTCAAGGGATTGCTACCTATCAATTTGAAACTTCTGGAGGTTATGGCATGTGACTGAAACATAACCGAAGAGGTGGCACACAGGACCAAACTTGTACTCGAAGAGCTAGAACTGAAAGATGGAATGGAAGAGTTACATCATGAAAACACATTATGCGGCATTCCAGACTTTTTTGTGACCCTTGAACACTTTAAATGAGTTTTTTTCCCCTTTCTTCTTTTAGTGTTTTACTCATCAAAGGTTGATGACTTTGATTGTATTGCACTTTTGAAGTTTATTTTTATCACAAAAACCCTTTATATGAATAATGTTATCAAATTTCTAATATAATAGTATTCATTAGTGATTGTTGATGCTTTATAGTGTAAATCCCTCGCATGATTCCACTTTACCAAAGTTTACTTTTGTTACAAAGATTTTCCAAGTACTATTTTGTTTTTGTAGATTTTTAGTAGTAGTATTCCATCATATGCTTTATAATAAGAGTTACTTTGGATGAAGGTTACTTCTATTACCAAGGCCAAGTTAAGATGCCTTTTTTCATATAGGTTTATTTATATTATATTGTTGTTATTGATAGTATTAATTATTCTTTTTTCTTCAAATCAAATTCTTTTAAAAGCAATACAATTATTCTTGGATTCTTTTGGGATCACAGAAACTATGTAATATGTTTTACATATTCACAAAAACATATGTTTTACATATTTTACATATAGTTTGCATCAAATTAATTTGAAATTGTTAATAAAGTTATAGTTTTAACAATTTATGTTTTAAATTCCCACCAAGTGATAATGCATTCAATATGTCGAGATAAAATGCAATTAAAAAGAAAAAAGTGGTAAAATTGAAAATGAGTAAATATGAGGCATATCACAAATATCAAGATGGAACAGAAAAATTAGTTCAACCAAGGCAATCTCCATTTACTATTATTAGTTTTTTAATAATACCTTTTTATTTTAAATTTTTAGTTTACAAAATTTATTTTTTAGGTAATAGCTTTGGGATAGTTAAAACTTTGGAAAAAATTTTAAAAAAATTGATGGAAACGCTAGTGATATCTCAAAAAGTTATGTGTTTTACTCAACAAATAGTGATAGAAAATTGACATACTGGTAGTTGGTTATATTGGACAAAGTAATTTTATTTCAACTAAAAGTTAATGACTTTTATTCCATTGCATATGTGGAGCTTGCTCTTACCACAAAAACCCTTTAGATAAGTAATGTTATCAGTTTTTTAATATAATAGTGTTCATTAATACTTATTAATGTTTTATAAGGCAAGCTCATCACATGATTCCACTTTATTAAAACTTGCTCATACTACAAAAGTTTTCTTCTAAATATTTTTTTGTTTTCGTAGTTTTTAAGTAGTAGTGCTCCATTACATGCTTTATAGCAAGAGTTGCCTTGAGTAGAAGTTACTCCTATTGCCTTCTTCCATACATGTTTATTTATATTACATCATTGTTATTGATAGTATTAATTATTCTTATTTTTCAGATTAATTTTTTTTAAAAGAAACACAATTATTCTTGGATTTTTTTGGAATCATGGAAACTATATAATATGTTTTATATATTCACAGAAAAATATGTTTTACATATTATGTTTTACATATTTAACATATGGTTTACATCAAATTAATTTGAAATTGTTAATGAAGTTATAGTTTTAACAATTTATGTTTTAGATTCCCACCAAGTAATAATGCATTCAATATATTAGGATAAAATGCAATTAGAAAGAAAAAAGTGGTAAAATTGAAAATGGGTAAATATGAGGCATATCACAAATATCATGATGAAACAGAAAAATTAGTTCAACCAAGGCAATCTCCATTTACTACTATTATTTTTTTTTGTAATACCTTTTTATTTTAAAATTTTAATTTATAAATTTTTTTTTTAGGTAATGGATCTGGGATAATTAAGACTTTGGAAGAAATGAAAAAAATGGATGAAGACACTAATGATATCTTAAAAAATTATGTGCTTTACTCAACAAAAAGTCATAAAAAATTGACATAATGGTAGTTGATATATTAAACAAAGTAATTTTAATTTATTTATTATTTAAATTTTAATAAATTAGCCCTTTTTTAGTGGCAAAGTTATTGCCCATAGTCAAGACAGAGCCAAAGAAATGGGTGCAAAAGAAAGTGAAGGAAGGGTGTATTAACTTTGGAGCTCTTTATGTTTTACCAACTTTGAGGATATCTCTTCACCAAGCCCATGATATCAACAAGAAGATATCTGCAGATATCACTCTCAATGTTATTAGTGTTGCAATTGACAATGATCCTAACTGCAGCTATCCCATAAAATGTATTGTTTTTGGGAAGCTCAAGCATAATAGAGAATATAAGCAACAGGAGTCTACAGTGGAGTACTTTGTACCAGTCTTCTGGTAAGTTTTTCTTTATACTTCATTATTCTTATTGGTTATTAATGTTACAGACTACAAATGTTACTGGAAACTGTAAATTCACAAAATGATTGCATTGTCAATGCATGATGGGATTGGTTAAGACAATTACTGCACTGGGCAGTTGTGAAATTACATCTTAACCCTAAAGTTTTGAAAGGATGAACAAAATGACCTTTGGAAGGGGTGTATAGCGAAATTCAGCCATTTTACTAAAAACAACACTTGAATAACTTCCAAAAGAAACATTGGCCTCCACTTTTTTGGTTGGCCATGTGCTGTTCTCGCTATATATTAGAGGCCATATTTAAAAAATATTTGTCGCTAAAACAAAAAGTGTCACATGTCCTAGATGTTGAACTTATTGAGACACTTGGAGCATTAACCTCATGCAAAGAATCAAACAGAAACTTCAGCACGCAGGAACCTTCTTTCCATCCTCAATGAAGTAAATAGCTGACTCAGGGATCTGTATAATTAAATCGATTTAGCACATAGCATGAGAAAAATGTAGCTTACATTCTGCCATGTTTCTGTGATGAACTCTACGATATCTAGTAGAATGTCTCCTTGCACATCGATTTGCTCTTTGGGACTGGTGGAATGCAAGTTTAATTTAAAACTTACTCCATCTTTATCTCCATTATCACTACAATTGCATTGTTGCCTTTTGGTCTTATCACTATGATTGCATTGTTGCTTTTTGGTCTAGTGTAGGTGGTTTCCTTCCTAAAGAGCTTTAACTCTAAAGTGCAATATATCTTCCATACCTTTATAACTTTCACAAATATTGTCCAAGTACATTTTTCCATCCTTTCACCCCTTGCAATAAGAGTGCAAACTAGTGCCTCAAGTGGCATGTCTCTATATTGAAGATACCAACACTCAAACACAAACACTTGCAATCAAGTAGCAAAGGTGGTAAGTGTGCAGTGACCAAGTCGAGCACAGAAGATGCCATACAAATGCAAAGCAGTCTGCCAGCTAAAGGATTTTTAGGTTGAAAAACTACTCAATCTCCAAGTTATGATAATTGGCAAAAAAAAACTATGAGTGATTCCTTCACAAGCAAGAGCTGGAGTTGTAGTGCTGCCCAATCACCTGCCTGGCGTGATTTGCCCCACATTATCAGCCACCGGCTACGAGAATATCACCATGCCGACTCCCACCTTGAAGCAGGCACACTCATAGAAAGTACGATCTTGCTGCCCTTAAAAGCATGAGCTTGGGCAGTGTATGAAGTAGACAAACAAACAAGCATACTTAACAACTGCCCCTTGGTGGTCCTCTACTACTTCACTCATCCTCCCATGTGTCTAGCTTGATCCTCACCATTCCATATTGAAAGAATTCATGCTGAGCCCCGAGAGGAACAAAACAACACTTCTCTTTCTTTGTTTCATGACTGTTGTTGAGGACTTAAGCCGCAATCTCAAGCTGGGATGCCACGTCAGCAGAAGGGCACATCCGTTTAGGTTTTGTAGGTGATCACGCCCGACACATTCTATTCTTGATCCGTCTTCCGCAATAAAGGTGGACCCAGCATGGAGCGCTGCTGCGCTCACAAGGCTGGGTGTCCCCATTTCATAACATGGTATCGGAGCCCGTGTGAAGAACGATCCTGAAGATGGGGAGTGTGTGCGACGCCATAGAGATCTTTGATGGCAAGGATTTCAGCAGATGGCAGGAGCAACTCGAGTACTACTTTATGCAGAAGGAGCTGTGGCCAGTGGTCGACGGTTCCTGGACGCGCCCTCCCACAACGGACAAGGCTGACTGCAAAGAGTGGGATGGAAAGAACATCAAGGCCTTGGGCATTCTAGGCAGAGGCCTGGGCAAGGTGTTCAGTTGCCATCTCGACATCACGAAGACTGCGCACGAGAACTGGGAAAACCTGAAAGCAACCCTCGGAAAGGAGAATGAGACCACATTGCTGGACTTAGAGACAGAACTCGGTTCTGTAAGACAGCATGAAGGTGAGTCCATTCAAGCCTTTGTTGGAAGGTTGAGGAAGGTAGCAAGCCAGATCGCACGCATCACGAAGACACCAGTGAGTGAACCGAAGCTCAAGTCGGTTGTCATCAAAGGCGTGGCGAAGTATCTTCTGACAACAGCGACTACTCACTCGTCAAAGAAATTTGACAAATGGTCCTTCAGTTGAAGTCAGCAGAGAACTTGATGGAGACCAATGAGGGAGTTGGATCTCAAGATCAAGCACTATTTGCTGGTCAATCTTCAAAGGGCAAGCGATCTGCAACAGTGTGGGACAGGTTGGGCCCAGTGAACTAATGGAACCAGTGGGAGCAAGTCCAAGAAGAACCCGAAGTATCACGGACGTACCAAGCACATACAGCTAGTGTATTGTGCGACGGGAGATCAGGTGGCAGATGTTTTCACAAAAGCTCTGCCCCTAGCTGCATTCTCCAAGCATGTCCAAGCTCTTGGTGTGCAGTTGCTCGAGGCTGACCCCAACTTAGCTCGAGTGGGAGTGTTGAGGACTTAAGCCGCAATCTCAAGCTGGGATGCCACGTCAGCAGAAGGGACACATCCGTTTAGGTTCTGTAGGTGATCACGCCCAACACATTCTGTTCTTGATCTGTCTTCCGCAATAAAGGTGGACCCAGCATGGAGCGCTGCTGCACTCACAAGGCTGGGAGTCCCCATTTCATAACACATGAAGAGAAGAAGAGCAGAAGCTACGATGGTGGATGACTCTCAGTATAGTCGTATATATCATAGCTATATATACATGATGAAGAGACACACCTCTAGCCTACACCTGGATCAATGAAGTGGCACTCCTGCTACCTAGGATCATGTCATAGAGAGCGTATACCTCAACACTCCCTCTCGATCTCGATGACATGAATCTGAGATCACTCTCCCTCTGCATCCAAGCACTCTGTCATATCCACGACAGAAATCTGTCTCTGCTCAGTGCCTCCTCTCAGCGCCTCTGCCAATGCCTTCTCACAGCAGCGCCTCACTCAGCGCTCCAGTGGAGTCTCTGCTTGGCCAGCCCTCGGTGCCTCGTGCCTCTAGGCCCGGCACTCACCTCTGGTGAGTCTCTACGAGGCCTCGCACGCCCTAGCGCCTCGTTCACGGCCTCTGATCGCAGTCTCTCCTCTCTCAGCGCCTCTGCCAGTGCCTATCTGCTCGTGCCTGTGCTCGGTGCCTCACGCCAGCCCTCTCTCAGCGCCTGTGCCAGCGCCTCAGCGCCTTGCTCAGCGCCCTAGTGCAGTCTCTCCGCCTCTCAGCACCTTGCTCAGCGCCCTAGTGCAGTCTCTGCTCGGTGCCTCCTCTCAGCGCCTCTGCTAGCGCCTTCGGCTGCTCTCCAGCGCCTCACTCAGCACTCCAGTACCACTCGGTGCCTCAAGCCAGCCCTCTCTCAGCACCTCTGCCAGTGCCTCCGGGCCAGTCTCTGCTCGATCACACCCTAGCGCCTTGCTCAGCTTGCTAGTGCCGTTACCTTGGCGCTCAATGCAGCACAGTGCCAAATCTTGGCACCTCTCAGCCACGTCTGGTGGCTCATCGTCATCCTCGCTGGCCTCCTCCTTGGCCAGCGCCATCGTCCTAGGATCTGAAGCCCTCAGGGCTCCGATACCATGAAGAGAAGAAGAGCGGAAGCTACATGATGGTGGATGACTCCCAGTATAGTCATATATATCATAGCTATATATACATGATGAAGAGACACACCTCTAGCCTACACCTGGATCAATGAAATGGCACTCCTGCCACCTAGGATCATGTCATAGAGAGCGTATACCTCAACAACTGTAGCTTCTTTGTTTACCTGGGCTTTCCTTGTTCAAAGCAGAGCAGGCTAGAATCTCTTGTTTCAAAATTTTCCTCTCTTTACAAGAGATGCTAGCCTGCTCTGCTTTGAACAAGGAAAGCCCAGGTAAGCAAAGAAGCTACAGTCATGAAACAAAGAAAGGGAAATGTTGTTTTGTTCCTGTCTAATTCTTTCTTGTAAAGTCAATCAGGCTACTGATCTGCAATCTGCAGCAAGCACCGAGCAAGCAGCTCTCTGCTGGCAGAAAACCTCAGAGAGTTGCAAAGAGATTTGAGTGGTTACATTAAGAGAATTTCACCCAAAAAGAATTAGATTACGGTTCACCAGCTCCTCCCTTGTGTTGGCTACACAATCAATGGGTTCCCTCTTCAAACAAATATAAGAAATCTTTCGATACCTCCTCACCTCTGGATTTGTCTTGGCTATCTTTGTGCGTCTTTCTCCTGGCATGATGAATTGGCCGAATGTATGCCAAACCTAGGCGAAAGATCTCAATCAGCAATTAGGATGTATTTACACGACTTGTAGTTGTCAGCATTGATCGGTGCCACCTTTGCTTGGATCATCTCGGATCAAATATGTTTTTACCTCAACACTGCTAGGATAATCTAAGATTGGTCTGATCCTTTCACCAGTAAGAGTTGGACTGATAATGTGGGGCAAATTTCAGGCGGGTGGCCGAGCACCGCTACAGCTCACATCATCACCCCTGACTCCCACCTTGTGCTCTCAACAAAAACAATTTTGCACCTCTAAAATATTGAAGAGAAATGCGCAAAAGTCTTCTTTGTAGGAACCAAACAAACTTCAATAACTCCGTCAGTTTTTCTGACCGTATTCATGATCGTGTCCTCTACTGCTTCACTCATCTCCATTCATGTTCATGTGAAGTCTAGCTCAATCCTGGCCATTCCATATCAATGTCATGCTGTACCAGGAAGGAAGACCATACGCCATGGCTGTGAAAATCATCCTCAAAACGAAAACGGCAGTCGAAACAAGAGTCTAATTAAGCCTTAGAGAAAGGGGCATGTTGTCTTTCTTTCTTTCTTGTTATACAATCGCACTACTGATCTGCAATCTGCCGCAAGAACCGAGCAAGCAGCTCTCAGCTGGCCGGAAACCTCACAGAATCGCAAAGAGGAGTGCTCGCGTTATAGCTCTCTCAAAATAAACAGCAAAAATGCACAAGATGAAGATGACTGTTTCTCGTACGTAATTACGAGGAGAAAGAAAGAAAAGAAAAAAGAGTACTCTTGGAATATTAATCAGGAAGCACAAGTGAACAAGGCGGCGATTGCCGGTGTACACCTGGAAATAGGCTGGGCCACATTGCCGGTGTACACCTGGAAATAAGGAGTTGAATGGGTGTAGCTTACCAGCAATATAACCTAATCTACCGCAATCAACCACTAGCCACAGAAGGCTAGCAATTAGTAAGAAATACATGCTCCTCATCTCAACCACACCTTGGGTGAATTGTCAATGTTTTATATAGAAGCCGAGTCATAGAGAAAGCTGTTGCCGTTTTAGTATATTCAGAGAATCTTTTGGCTTGATGCCAAAATGAATATGCCAGCCCATACTAGAGTTTTGCTAGCTTTTGTTTTTGTTCTCGAGAGCTTTTGCCTCTCTAAGAACTTCCAGCGCTTCCTGCTGCCTTCCAGCTCGCTTGAGCTCCACAGCACGGACTTTTAGCTTTCGCACTCGATCTTGCAGCTCTTGCGATGGCGAGGAGCTGCTTTGCTTCTGTTGCTGCTGTTGCTGCTGAGGAGATCGAGAGGACGGCAGCTTCATCTCCTCATCCTGCCAGCCAAGACCTGAGAGAGCTGCCAGAAGCTGTGGATCCAAAAGATCTTCCACTCCGTCCATAGCGCTCGCTTGCAAACCCGGAACTCGAGATGGAGGGTCCATCTCTTCCATCTGCTTCTCCAGAGCCTTTGCTTTCTCAAACTCGGCCTCGGCCTCGTCCATCTTGCCTTCTTTCCTCAGTGCCAAGGCTCTTCTTTTGTGAGCAAGAGATTCTTGCTGTATCTTCATCCTGTCCTTCGAGCGAGGTGCCTGACCTGTGGCTGGAGGAGAGATCCGGCTGCTATCTTTCGGTGGTGCTGCTCCACTTGGACGTGGAACTGGAACCTCCTCCACAGCCACTGCTTGCCTGTGGTTCTCCAAAAGTTTGGCTTGTCGGAGCTCCTCCTTGGCAGCAGCTACGTTTCCAGATCTCTTGAACTGTAAAGCTCGTCTTTTGTGCTCCAGAATCTCCTGCTCGATGCTCGATGAAGGCACGTTCAAGTTCAAGTTCGTGCTTGGCACTGGAGGCTGCGCTGCTGCTAGAACTGCCGGGGGCTCTATAGTCTTCTTCTCGGGAACCGATGGTACGAATATATCGCCAGTGAGGAGGTCTTGGTGTTGGTTCACGGGAGCGGCTGGTGGTGTGTGTGTAGCTCTCGAGAATAACGGAGGAACAATGTCTACCAGAAGGCCAATTTCTCCGTATTCGCCTTCGAAAGAACTCTCTCTCCGTGTTGCTTCTTCTTTCTTATCGTTAGCTTTTGTAGATACCTCCCCTTTGAATCCCATCTCGCTCAGAGCGGCCAGCATAGCAGGATCATTCATGTCCTCGTCGGTTACCTCGGCCTGCTCGGTGTTATCCTCGTCAACTTCTTCGTTCTCATGAACATCAACTGGAGGTCTCTCCGCATCTTCCAGAGCCTTGAGTTGTGCCTCTAGAACGCTGGCGTCCTTGAGTTCCTTCTCAGCCTCGTCCTCTTTCCCTTCACGCCTCAGAGCCAACGCCTTCCTCTTTCTACCAAGGAGTTCCTTCTGAATCTCACGCTTGCTTCTTTGCGGTAGTTCTTGCATGGTAGGTATAGCTCTCGGTTTCGGCCGTCTTTGAGGTGTGTCTACAGCTTCTGCGTGCGACGGTGGAAGTTCTCCAACCTCGCCATCCAGGTTCATCCCTTTCAAAGCAGCAGCAAGTTCTGGATCGGACTTTAAGCTTTGGATGGTGAGTGCCTCGCCAGTATCGTCAACGTCGTCGATAATGTAGGATGTTGTCGCTGGGATTTTCATCGGTTTCAAGGCGGCCTGATCCGTCTGGTGTTTTGCCTGTTCTCGCGACTGCATTGCAGCTGCTGACCACTTAACAGCACTCACTTCTTCCTCCAGAGCGCGCTTTTCCTTCTTCATATCCGGCTCGCTGAATCCCAACGCTTGCAGCGCTGCTAGCATCTCTGGATCTTGCATATCTTGATAGCTGACCTCGACGTGCTCATCATCCTCCGTCATAGCCTCGGGCTTTGGAACTTGTGACGCCTCCAGCATCTGGTCCAAGGTCTTTGCTTGCTTCAGCTCGTCTCGAGCCTCCGCCATCTTTCCAGCACGCTTGAGAGCCAAGGCCTCGCGTTTGTGACGTAGAATTTCAGCCTGGAGCTCCTGTTTATTGATGCGGTCAGTCCTCGGAGCGCTGAAACTTTCCAGGACTCCGGCTTCCTCAGCCCAGCCCATGGCCCTTAACGCCGCGATCATATCTGGATCGGACATGTCCGTATCGCTTACGTGAACTTGTGCCTCGTCTTCCTCGGTGAAGACTGGAAGACTAGCAGCAGAAAGTGGAACTTCCTTCCCAGAGCCTTTGTGCTTCGTATCCACTTCTTTCTCCAAGGCTTTCAAAACCGCGCTAACTTCATCCCCGTCGTCCTCCTCCTCTTCATCTAATACATCTTCACCTAGAGTTTGGATCTCTTCCAGCCGTCTCTCCAGAACTTTGGCCTTCTTGAGCTCCTCCTTCGCTTCTGCCATCTTTCCTTCCCGTTTGAGAGCTAATGCTTTTCTTTTGAGACCAAGAATTTCCATCTGTAGTGTTCCAGCTGCGGTGCTTGAAGTAGGCTCGCCTTCGCTCAGTATGTCTGCGTCAGAGGCCTTTTTCCTATCCAGGTCCTCCGACCAGCCAAGATCTCTAAGCTCCTTCATAAGATCTTCGTCACCTGTGCTTCTTCTCGATGGCCTTTCGGAAGACATACCAACAGTCTTTCCAAAGTTCTCGGACTTCGTTGTTTGCAAAGTATTCTCTTCAGTGGCACTGCTAGCCTTTGAAGCCTTTTTAACGTTTCTACGAAGAAACAATGCTAACGCATCAGCCTGCCGTTCGAGTTCTTTGGCACGCCTGAAGGCCTTGGTTGCATCTTCGGCCTTCCCTTCCTTTTTCAAGGCAGAATATGTAGCTCTCGCCTCCTGCGCCTGCTGTCGCAAAGCTTCCGGCGAGACTGGTTCCGAGGTAGCAGGTTCCGATTCTTTGTTTACGAGAAGAGCCTTTAGTAAGTCCTCTTCATCACTGGTTTCCTCTACTGCTTAGAAGCAAAAAGTTTAGTTCTCGTCAGGAAGAACACGATGTTTGCCCACCTTTCTTTTTGCGTCCCTGGCGAGCTTCGAAGCGAGCGGCTTCTTCTAGCTTCTTGCAAGGCTCACAAATGCGTACTGGAGCGTCTCCTTGGCCGCGGAGATACATTCTGGATTGGACACAGTTGCCACAGAAAAGGCCTCCACATCTCCGACAATGGTGCTGTGAAAAAAGAGATGAGAAGATCATCGCAAATGCCACCAAGAACCAAAGGAAAACAGTCGCCACGAAAATAAATGCAAGGCATGCAAACAACAGGAGCAAAAGATCTTGATCGCTGGAATTCTAGCTCAGAGCTCGCAATGCTACACTAAGAAAGAAAAACTCGCGACTGATGCTAGAAGCCACAATGCGATGAGAAATCGTCGTCAATCTCTAGATCCATACCTTGCGATTGAAGATCGAGAAAGGCGAGGCGCAGTTCTGGCAGTGCGACGCATCCACCACCCAGGTCCGGCCACGCGCAGACGGCCTGGGCGGAAGTCCAATCTTCTCCAGCATCCTCAATCAAACCCTCTGTTCTAGGGCTTGACGATTTCTCCCCCAAAATATTTCCACTTCTCCTTGGGATGAAGAGAAGATCTGGCAGCGGCGGCGATAGAGCACCTCGCTCGCCTCATCCGATCCTGCGGGAATGCCAGAGATCTCCGCCAAGCTCAACGCCTGAATTGCGCGATCCATGGGCGCGGGATCGATCGCCGACACGGTTCTTACCTATCCAATCTCCTCGTCGAGATGTATGGCAAATGCGGCAGCGCGGCCGATTCATTCGCCGTGTTCCAGCGCGCCAGAGATCGAAACCTCTACTCGTGGAACATGATGCTCCAGGCATTTGCCCTAAATGGGGATCTGTCCAGCGCCAAGAATCTCTTCGATAGAATGCCGCAAAAAGACGTGGTTTCATGGACGGCTATCATGGCAACTTTTGCCGCTAATGGTCGTTTAAACGAGGCGAGCTTGCTGTTCGATTCTCTGCCCTGCCCTAATCTTGTGTCGAGGAATGTCATGCTTGCAGCATATGCCAAGGCTGGGCATTTGGATTCCGCGTGGAAAGCTTTCAACGCTATGGGTGAGAGAAGCGTTGCTTCTTGGACGTCGATGATCCAGCCACTGGCGGAATTAGGGAAAGTGGAGGTGGCCCAGCAGATTTATGGTCGGATGCCAATGTGGAATGTAATCACGTCGACTTCGATGCTAGCTGCATATACCCAAAGCGGGAATTTTGACATGGCATTGGAGGCTTTTGATTCCATGCCGGAGATCAATGTGGTAACGTGTACGGTCATGATCAGCTGCTACGCGGCATGTTTCCAGATTGAAGAGGCTCTCAAAGTTTTCGACTCGATGCTGGAGAGAAACGTTGTGACATGGACCGAAATGGTGCACGTATATGCGGATCTTGGGCATCTTGAAGAGGCAAAACTTCTTTTCTACAAGATGCCTTGTTGGACTCTCGTCCCTTGGAACGTGATGCTTTTGGCATATGCCATGGCCGGGCATGTGGAGGACGCCAAGCTCATGTTTGAGACGAGCCCCTCACGGAGCGTTTTCTCCTGGACAGCCATGATCCAGGCATATTCCTGCCATGGAGACTTTGCACAGGCGGAGGATATTTTCCTTTGCAAGATCCCAATGATGGACGTCGTGGCCGCGAACACAATGCTCGCGACGTACACGCTCGCCGGGTGTACGGACAAGGCCGAGAGGCTCCTTGAGACAATGCCCCTGCGAGATGAGGTGACTTTGGATACAATGCTGGTGGGATATTCCCAGAATGGTGAGCTGCTCAAGGCATTGTATTTCTTCAAGGAAATGAGACATCGAACCGCGTCTTCGTGGAGCATCGTGGTTTTGGAGTGCTGTAGAAATTTGGTGCTCGAGGAAGCCGCAGTTTTGTTTCAAAATATGCCTCTTGTGAGCTCGAGCTCCTGTGCTGCGCTCGTGGAGCTCTACACGCTGAGTGGTCTCTTAATGGAAGCGAGGCAGCTCATTGAAAGAATGCTCCAAGTTGATATCGCATCGTGGAACATGTTGCTCGCGGGGTACTCGCTGAACGGCTACTGCGACGATGCCAAGAGAACTTTCGATGGGATCTCCAGCCGGAACGAGGTAACGTGGAACTCCATGGTCGGAGCTTACGTCCAGAACGGGCAGCTGAGTAGAGCCATCGAAATGATTGAGAGAATGCCGCAGCTTGCTCTGGTTACCTGGAACACACTCCTGGGAGCTCTCCTCCAGAACGGCCGCACTCGAGAATCCATCCATCTCTTCCACCAAATGCTGCTCGAAGCAGTGACCCCAAATGCGGTGGCTTTCGTGAGCGTTCTTGCTGCTTGCAGCCATGCAGGACTTGTAAGTTCCAGCTGCCACTACTTCACGGCGATGCTCTCCGACTACGAGCTAGCACCTGTTGCGGAACACTTTTCCTGCGTGATTGATCTTCTGGGACGTGTTGGAAGGCTAGAAGATGCGGAGGTGTTGATTAATTTTTCGCCTTTCCCTCCAAGCATCGTGGTGCGGGGAGCACTGCTTGGATCTTGTAAGATTCACTCTGACTTTGAAAGAGGTGTACGTGTTGCTAAAAGTATTCTGGAGCTGGATCCCACGCACGATGGATCCTTGGTCTTTCTAAGCACTGTAATTACGTAAACCCACAAAACCTTATCAGAATAAATTCTAGCTTTAGTATTGTCTAATGGATATTAACAATCCTTATATCACTTCATATATATGTGAAGTGTATGCAATATGCATACACTTCAGGACGTGTATGCAATATGCAATTTAGTTCGTCTAAGAAGATTTATATATTTTAACAAATTCAAATCTTCTTTCTTGTATTGTTTGGCACCCACATTTGTGTTCCGCAGCCTTGACGTTTCCACTTGCACAAGGAGTCTACCACCACGCTCACTTTTGATATAGATGTCATATAGCTCACCACATGTTGTACCGATAATTCTTTAAATTTTCTCAGTTATTTACATACCGAGTATGCCAGCAGAGATGGCCACCGGAAGCCAAGATAGTGGTGTTGGAACTGTAGCAATGCCAAATCCTTACTTTGTGATGATGAATTACATAGTTTCACCAAGGCTATAAATTGCAAGGTGCATGTTCTCCTCCCCACACTGCCTCAGTTCTCTTCGTTCTTTTCTGGTTTTGCTTTTGGTCTGCCCAAATGTGTGCCACGTGGCAGAGAATTTAGGGTTCTGATCTTGTAAGATTCACTCTTTGAAAGAGGTGTACGAACTGCACGAATCAACAATCCTTTTAGAGCAGCCCATATATATATGAAGTGTTCAAGACATGCATGCAATGCAATTTAGTTTGTTTGAGAAGATTTATATATTTTAAACAAATTGAGATCTTCTTGTATTAGACGTGATATCTACCACCAGGCTCACTTTTGATATACATGTCATATGTTGTATCATCCTTTGAATTTTCTCAGTTATTTACATACCACAAGACAAGAGTAGGACCACTTGCTAACCTATCTTGGCTTTGTCCTTTTGCATGAATGTGGTGTTGGGAGTTGTAGCAATGCCAAATCCTTACTTTGTGACAAAGCTTAGTTTCACCAGGGCTATAAATTTTAATGTGCATGCTCTCCTCCCCACACTGCGTCAATTCTTTCCTTGTTTTGCATATTCTTCTTTTGATCTGCCAAAATGTGTGGGAGTGGTGCACCATTAATTGTGGGAGCAAGCAAGGCTATTACTATTGTGTTGAGCATGGGTGTTGGCGATGTTCTCCACTCCAATAAGCTCTTGGCCTCAAAGGGTTATGATTGTGGTCAAGACAAAAACCATCACTGAGCCAACCAAACTTGTTCTTTACAAAAGCTTCCCATCATATCCTCCATACGTTTATTATAAGGATGCCATGACATTGATTGAAACTAGCCAAATGAAAACAGCTCTTTGGGGCATGCATGCCCCAAATCCTTGTTGTTGTGGCTCCCCCTAGCTAGGTTGCTGTGAAGTTCCACCTTTTTATACAAAAGTCTATAGGGAACCAAATGACCCCAATTTTCTATATCATTTGATAGTCAAAGGACAAGCTTTTGGCTGCAACAGAGGGGAAGTCTGGGTTGTGGACAAGTTCTACAAGGAGATACAGAAAATTGAAGTTGAAAATTGCACACCAACACCACACCATCTGGAAGCCATTGGGGATGAATAACATAAATGAAGAAATGTGTGTGTATGTTTGTGGTTGGTTATGTATGCTGTGTGTATTGTGCCAGAGTGCTGCACAGTAACTATATAAGTTCCTTATACAATATCAAGATAAAAATGTTGGTGTTTGTGCCAAAAACTTGCATTTCATTTGTATTATGTAGGAACCGCCCAAAAGATTCCTCTCCATCACTACTCAAGAAGGAAAAAGTTCTCATTATGAAGAACACAATGTTTGCCCAACATTGTTTCTGTGTCCATTATGGTGAGCTTCGCACAAACTCTTTTGGTGTTTGGATCTTGTAGTCAAACCTTGTTGACTGTAGTTTTAAGAAATTTAAACTGCGACAACTCATAAAGTAGAGGAAATTAACTAATTTCTTGATGCATTACATTAATGCACTTCTCTTTCAATTAGTCCATAATAAACAAGTGATTTGTGACCATGGTCATGCATGACGTGTATGTGTGTGTCATATTAGGCCGCAGCATGGTCTGTTCAAGTGATTACATCAGCCACATGTTTCAATTTCATATATATCCATATCCAAAAAGACCACTTCCTTCTTCTAGCTTTTATATATATGTACCTTCCTTTGAATTTTTTTACCACAAGAGATACAGAATGCTCCAGAGGATACATGCGGACATAGCCACTCGAAGCCAAGTCCATGCTAGCAAGTGCTCCTGAAAGTGGCGTTGGAACTGTAGCAATTCCAAATCCTTTGATGAATTTCACTATCATGAAAAACAAAACCTAGAACATGGCGGTAAAAGCAAGACAGTTGACGAGGAGACACAAGGTGCGGAGGTAGAGCTTGTGAAGAGTTCTTACTTCAGTTACGAGCAAGCTTGGCACAGGTTAGTTCTTCCTTCCAGTTTTTGTTCTTGATTTTCACTATGAGCTCGGAACCATGTCCCATGGAGGCTGGTGCCTGCTTAAGATCCGAGATTACCGCTACCAAGATCCGAGATTGCTTGGTACCGGCATTATCAAGGTGCTTTTTGTTTTACCTTTTGCCAGCGTTTCTGATCTTCCTTTTCTTTTAAATCAATGTATTCAACGAAATTCTTGCGTACTTCCATCAACAAAATTCTTCCGGGAGAGCCATGAAGTCCAAGCCGCTAGTACAACATGCCTATGGAGGAATCGACACTCAGCTTGTGACTTGTGAGAGCCCCTTTGTACATATTTGATTTCACCATTCTCTCTGGTAAGAGCTCCAGATCTTATGTTTTAAAATGTGAATCTTTTTGCTGCATTTCCAGATCTGAGAGAGATGTCAAAACGCTTAACAGATTATGAGAACTCTATTGCTGCCCTTGTTGTGAACGTGATATGCTCTTTCTATACACTTTTTCTTTTGGACAGGATTGTGTTACACATAATTGCACCTTGTCTTTCTGGAAGCACTGGTACGTGCTCGTTGACACCAATTGTTTACTTACTGATGCAGAACTTTGTTGTTTCGTTCAAGCGTCCTTTAAGCTACAGACAAGGAAGAAGAAGAAAGAAACTGTCCCACAGTCGATAAGCATCCCCCCTGTTGCCACTGGTGGAGAGCCAGAATTCATGACTGTCAAAAGTTTGTGTTTCCAAGTTACCTGGGCATTGTGCTAACTAGAATACTCTGTGAAGTTGTGATGATGATCACCCATTCTGACATGGATCGGGGATTTGGAGCAGCTACTGTTGCAGGTATGTTTTTTGTCTGGTGTTTGGTTCTTCGTCACCGCGATATTTCTCTCTTTTGTCCTTCTTCTTACCCTTCGCTGCAAGTTCCATCTTCTCCAGTGGTTTGGTTTTTTTGCTTACAAGTTCTTCTTACTCCGCTACTGGCAAGTTTGGCTTTTTGTTTTCATCTTCTGGGTTGATTCTCTTGCTTGCGGGTCCCTGGTGTTTCTTTCCTTTGCTTTATTTTTCTCTCGTTTCAATAAGTTGATCGTAATGTTCTTCCTTGACTGATTGATTGTTCTTGTGATCCTGACAGTGAAAAGCTAAAGTATTGTTCCGGCCGTCTCTGTTACTTGGCTTGGGTGTGCTTTGACGTGCTTTATTGTTTATGCATTTCTTATACTTTTCATTGCTTCATCGCCATCGCCATTGTCGTCCTTTTTTTATTGACGAATCTTCACAGTCAGAGCTTCTTACATGTTCTTCTGTTTTTTCCTTCCTTAGATCAGCTGGTTGCAGCAGCAATCACTTAACCTGCAATTTTACCGGATTTCCACTGTGGATTACATCAAGTTCATGCAGATAGTACACATGAACTTCAAGTCTGCGCAGCCGACGTACCTGGATTACATCCAACCAAACAAACCTCCGAGCCATGACCGAGCGAGGAACAAAACAATGGAGTGAACGATGAGAAGACCGTAAACACCTGTTCTCATGACTGGAGCTCCAGAGGTAGTGAGCCAAACACCCAAAGCCATAATACTCATCTCCCGGTGCGGAAGTTCTGGAGAATGGATGGCTGTAACACAAAAAAATCTTTCAGAAAAAGCCTGTTACAGGAGAGGCATGCATGCAAGCCTCGCAAACACTTTTCTCCAGTTTGGACGAGCAAAATGTGTTCAAACCTGGGGAAGAAATCGAGAGAACAAATGAGAAAGAAAATGAATCACAATGGAAGTGTGAGAGACAATATCAACACCACTTAGTGGGTGATGCAACGCTTGGACCACACCGATAAGCATGGAGCGAGCGTCTCCTTCTTCGTAAACACTTGTTAGATAGTTATGCATCTCGATCAAGGCCTGTAAAGAAGCACAACAAAGATTTGTAAAAAAAAGAGGAAGATAGAAATCACAAAAGTTTTCCTGACCTTGTGATCAAGCTGAGAGACTTCGGTCATGGCTCCTTTAAACCATTCAAAGGAGACTGTGATGGTGCTCCATGTGGTCCATGAACACAGGATATCTACAGGGAAAAAATTTAGAGATCATACGAAAAGCTAAGAAAACAAACTTGATACGACCTGCACATAAGCCATGAAAAACTTGTTAGTTTTCTTCACGAGAAACTTACTTGAGAGAACATTTTCATTAGCTCTTGCGTCCAATCCCCGAGGCTGCGTATGTGTACACTTACATACTCATCTCCCGGTGCGGAAGTTCTGGAGAATGGATGGCTGTAACACAAAAAAATCTTTCAGAAAAAAAAAGCCTTTTGTTTCTATCTTACCATTCTAAGGGTGAAACAGCTGGGCATTGCAAGAAGAGATATATTCCACTCTGAAATCTAAAGCCCGGAGGTTTATGTATAGTCATGTATAAAGCAAGAACATTTCCTGGGTAAATGAAATATCGTTAAAAAAGGATCGATCAAGCAAAACTTGAAAAGATCCAACTTTGTTTACCTTTACAGTGCTAACCTTTTGAGTACAGGCTTGTAGAGCGGTAGTTATATACATCCAGGCCTGCGAGAACAACGAAACACGAAGAAGAAGAAAGGTGTTTACCGTATTTTCTCTCCAGTCCCGAGCGAGGAACAAAACAATGGAGTGAACGATGAGAAGACCGTAAACGAGGACGATCAAATGGTGCGAGTACCATTTTAAAAGGCATTGAAGCCCGTCAAACCTGTGGAATGGCCAGTGGAGCTTAACAATATTTCTACTCGACCAGTGCGTGGCCAGCAAAAACGCGATGATCATGAGCAGCACCATTCTTGGTTGCAGATTGAGTAGCGCGATTGACTTTGCTTAATGAGAAATAATAGGGAGGAAAAGATGGCTATGGTCTGGCGATATCAGAATGACGAGGAGACCATTGGGGGCTTGGCAGCTACAACCTTTGGCACTGCATCAACCATGAAATGGGGGGATGGAACAAAACGGTGAAGAACAAGGCAAAATAGAAAAAACACGTCGCGTTTTTGTTTGGTTCATACTTTTGTTAAGAATATCCAAGTCGTGGATTCCCAACCAGGGATGGGGACTACATTCCCAAGCTCACGCATTTCTCTTCAATATTTAAGAGGTGGCGGAATTATACGAGTGCGCCGAAGCAGCATGGTGATCCTGATAATGCGGGGCAAATCGCGGGTACCCGAGCATCGCTACAGCTCCAGCTCTTGCCCGTGAAGGGATCGCGCTTTTCTATTACATATTTTTTTTTTTTCCAATTCCAAATGGTGTTTGGCTGTAAGCATCAAGCCTCACCTATTTGTTTCTGTATTTCCTATAGAATTTTGAGACAAACCAAAAGACGTTAGTTAAAACTCTTCGCGAATCTAGCAGAGTCTCCCAGGGTATATCCCAGTCTTCTGTTAGAGGAGAGGCATGCATGCAACCTGGCGCTCCCAGAGCAACTATATAAGATGGGACGAGAAGTGAACGTCTCACTGTCTCTCTTAATCGTTCTCTCTTCTCGATTTGTATCCAAGAATGTCTAGGAAGGTTGCCATCGCCCTCCTGTTCTCGGCCTTCTTTGGATTGGCTGCCGCCAGTGGCTACCGCCAGGACGATCATGAGGATGCTCGTCATGGTAAGCACGGGTCGGATCGATCAAAGGGCGATCGCGATGCCCCCCGCCGCGTCTCGAAGATGCTCGACAGCTACAATCTCCCCCAGGGGATGTTCCCTCTGCCGCTGGTGACCGATTTCTCGCTGGACGAGGAGGATGGATCGTTCGAGATGCGGCTGAGCCGGTCGTGCTATGCGAAGCTCGAGGAGGAGCTGCTGTGGTATGGCGAGGAGATCAAGGGAAAGGTGAGGTCCAGCAGGATCGAGGATCTCTCGGGCGTCCAGGCGAGGGAATTGCTCGTGTGGCTGGCCGTGAAAGGGCTCCATGTCGATGATCCAGAGACTGGGTTTGTCTACCTTGAGATTGGGCTCACGTACAGCCGCCTCTCCGCCCAGTCCTTCCAGGAGCCACCGCCATGCTCGGACGAAGCCAGTTTCTCCTTCATCAGATAGGTAGAAATATAAATTTGTGTAATAAATCTGGGAAGATTTAATAAAAAATGTTTTTAAAGGTTTAAAGTAAATTGAATTGAAGGGCTAATTTAATGAGAATATTACGGTCAACCAAATGGTCAAAAAGAGTCAACTATTTTTGACCACTGGTCAAGGTTAATGTGGCTGTAGTTTAGTGGTGAGAATTCCACGTTGTGGCCGTGGAGACCTGGGCTCGAATCCCAGCAGCCACATTCGCTTTAAGAAAACGTTCATTTTTTCATATAAAATCTACCAGCCGTTGGATTAAGTATAGAATATACTCGACGAATCTAAAGCACACAATTAGGGCTGGGCTCTCGGGAAAGATGAAGAAAGGGGGGCAGCAAGAGCGCAAGGATCTCTACACGGTTCTAGGTCTCCAGGGAGGCTTGGACGGCGGCGCCTACGCATCCTCGGCACAGATCCGCAGCGCCTACCGGGCGCAATCGCTGCGCTGCCACCCGGACAAGCGCCTGGACGATCAGGCGACCGCGGCTAGGGATTTCCAGGCCCTCCAGGACGCCTATCAGGTACTCTGTGACGACACCAAGCGCGAGCGCTATGACTGTGAGTTGTATTCCAGCATCCTCAAAGGCCCGCAGATCCAGCCCCCGCCCAAGCGCAAGAAGAAGAAATCCCAGGTCTCGGGCCTCAATCTCGTCATCAAGAAGCCCACTAGCAAACCATCGGGGGCGTCCTCGTCCGTGGCCAAGGCCGCTGCGATCTCTCTCGATGAGCTCGCCCGGATCAAGGTCGCCAGTGGCGTGAGCGGCGAGGCCTGCGAGAGAACAGTGTGCGCGAGCTGGAATTGCAGCGCCGGATACGACGAGGCCAAGCTCCGCGAGGCTCTGGGATTGTTTGGGCCGATTGAGAAGATCGTAGCGCCAGCGAAGAATTGCAAGAAGGGAACGGGCGCGATTGTGTTTAAGTTCCGGGCATCCGCCTCTGGCGCTGTCGCGGGATTTAGCAACGATCCCGAGCTTAAGTTACAAATGGGAGGATAGCGTTCTCAAGAACCCTAAATTCTTTTCTCTTCGTCTTTCTCAAGAACCCTAAAATTTGTTTTAGATCTAGAGCTAGAGCGATGGTGGGCGGGATGGAGTTCAAGCCCAACAAGCACCTCGAGGAGTGGCTCTACATGAGGGAGAACCAGGCGGAGCACTTCCGGTTTAACAAGCAGACCACCAAGACGGCTGTGATTTGGGGGCTGATCGTCCCCTTTCTCGCCTATCGTTTCATCGTCAGTGAATTTGTAAGTCGCCCAAGAGAAATCTCGAGAGCCTGATTGATCTCCTTTGAGCAGCACGCGCAGGATGTGAAAGCCGGACGACCGCGGCGTGAATTCTTGTAAGAAAAAGCCTCCAAGCTTCATAGCTGACAGATCTTCCATTTTTTCGTGCTAGGGGCGCCAAGGGGGACTACAAGTGAAGAGGAAAAATCAGATATTTCTTCCTTTCAATCGCTGGAAACTTTCTTCTCGCGAGAGATCAAGGAGACAAACTTTGGAGACTTGGAATAAAAAGATCTCGCTTTGGAATTGAATGAAACTCCCTGGAAAAGAGATTACGTAGAGCACAGAACCAAGCTCATAGTTTACACTGACCGACGGTGTTCTTGCCTGTTCCTGGTGTGATTTTTTTTTTTCGCGACTCGCTCACTGAGTAAGATCCATGATCGCGCTCACGATGTCTCCGTCTGTGGCCTTCAAAGCCTTGACAGCCTTGCTGCGAGGCACTCCAGCCTGAGTCATGACCAGCTCGATGTCCTTGGGCTCCACGCCCGTGTCGTCCACCTCTTCCTCCTCCTCGGCCTCGCCTCCAGCGCCCTCGGCCTTGTTTGGAGGCACACGGCCCATGTCCGGTGCCTTGAATTGCTCCGCGGCTTGGGTCTGGAGCTGGGAACTCAAGTCCTCGATCTTGGCCTCGCCAAAGATGATGTGAGTGTCGGATGCCGGGCTCTTGAACACGTCGGGCTTGGAGATCACGAACAGTATCTGGAAAGAACAAGGAGCGAAGTTAGACTCTATTCTCTTTCATCTACTACGCAAGCTTACGTTTTTGCTCTTCTTGATCGTCACCCTCGTTACTCCAGTCACGGGCTTCATCCCGAGCTTCTGCATTGCCTTCCGGCTCTTCTTCTCGCTCCGGCTTTGCTTGGATTTCCCCGTTCCATCCTCGCCTGGAAGAAACACAAAGAAAGTAGGAACACCACAAAATTTTCCAGTGGAAGTACCTTCACCGTGCATCTCGTCCTCTCCCGCATCGTCCTCATCATCGTCGTCATCGTCGTCATCGTCCGCGACATCGTCCTCGATTATCGGCTCATCGCCCTGGGGCAAGCAAGAATCGCGAGAAATAGAGCCAAATCTCTCGCCCTCCGCGGCGCTACGAGCAAAATCTTACCTCGGCGAGCTTCTGCTGCTTGAGCTCTTCGGCGAGGTGCTCGGCCACAGTCTGTGCAGTCATGGCGCCCCCACAACTCCTTTCTCGCGAAGAACCCTAGACGGCGGCTTTAGGGCTCATCCAGTGGGCGAGAGATATGGTAATTTTTCGAAAGATAGAATGGGGGTTCAGGGCTTAGGGTTTTGGCGATGGCGATCTCGCCCGCCTCGCTATCCGCCCGTCGCCTCGTCTCCTACGTGCGATTGAAGCAGCGGCGGTCGCAGGGCGCCAGGGCCGCGCACCAGGCGCTCAAGCGCGAATCCATCGCCAAGGGCGCACCAGGTCTCATTGGAATCCAGGAGAAGTACAGCCTTCGTGATCCGCGGCTGGTGTGGTACAAGGACGAGAACAGGAAGCCGTTCTATAGGAACACGAAGGAGCACGGGCGATGGCGGCATTTGGCGTATCCCCAGGAGGAATTGGAGGATCAAGTCAAGACGGAGGACGTGCATTGGCTCACTGGGCTCGGAGCTCTCGATCGAGTGAGGGTTGTGCTCGTTGGATCACAGTCAGCTGGGAATGTGGGATCGGTGTGCCGCATTGCTTCGAATTTCGGTGAGAGCTTGCAAAAGATTTCTTTTTTTCTGTTCTTTTCTCACTTTGGTCTCTAACAGAATGTAGACATGTATGGCTGGTACGTGAGTTCACTGCTGCTAGACTTGAGATTTTTCTTCATGGTTTTCGTTTCCTTTGGCCAGGTGAGTCCAGAGTGTGATTACTTCTCGGACGAAGCTCGTCAAATGGCTGTCAATCCTGTCGCGAAGTCCCTGCTGGAAGATGTCAACGTTGTCAAGACTATCCCAGAGGCTGTTGGCGAATGCCTTATGGTGAGTCGAGTGCTGCAGTGTGTTGTTTTCTTCTTCTCCATTTCTAATGACCCACCAGGAACGAACTTGGTTTCGTGTAGGCCATCGGCTTCACCCGGCGTGACGGACGTGACAGAGTTGTAAACGAAGTGCCGTATCCTAAGCTCTGCATTCCAGCAAAGGGTCAAGCCATTGCGGTATACACTAGAACTTTCACACAGTGTTTTGACATGGCTCTTCCCTGCAGCTAGTCTTTGGACGGGAGGACGACGGCTTGACAAACGAGGAGCTCTTATATTGCACTCACACTTGCCGCATCCCAACTACCAAATGGGAGGGGTCGCTAAGTAAGAATCACACAGAAACTTCGTTTTGTAACTAGAGAAAAGTTTGTTCTTTCTTTTCGCAGATGTGAGTCACGCTGTGGCGCTTGCTCTCTCAAAAATGTTTAGTTCATACGAGAGGCTTCGTCGTGTACACAAGGAGCCGGGCCCCGAGTACAATGAGTTTCTTCCACCGCCAGGTACTTATTTCCCATCGAAGTTTCTTAGTTGCGATTCTTTTTCCTGGTGTAAACATCAAACAGGGACTGCTCCTCTTCGTGAGGTGGATTTGCTACTGAGGCGATGGAGATCAGTGGTGAAGAACTGCAACGTTGCTGCGTCGTTGGTGTCAAAGCCCGAGTTCACGACGCGCCACCGTCTGCAACAGCACCTCAAACGGATCTTTCACAGGGCACGGCTGGCACAGCGAGAGGTGAACATCATCCACGGCTTCCTGACGCTGGTGGATGGAAACGCGCACACCGTCGGGGACCTCTTCTCGGACCTGCAGGAGAAAATGTCCGAGGGAGAGTCCGAGGAGGACTACGAGGAGTTTCTCAAGAAGGCCGAGGAGTGCAACAAGAAGCTGGAAGAAGAGAGGGGCTGGGACGAGTACGATTACTCTGAAACTGACGAAGAGGAGAAGCGGGCCATACAGGCGGAGCTTGAAAGCTACTAAAGTCTTGCTGTGCCGTCCCATCTTTTTTATTGCGAAGACAAACTCGAAAGATAGATTGTCTAGATTGACTCACCTCGATCTTAGCGGATCATCTCAAGCACGATGGGTGATCTCGAGGCCAAGGCAGTGGTGACGCTCTCGGCCATTTGCTCCACACCCTGCCCCTCCTCCAATCATTTCCAGCAATCATAATCTTCTCGGTTTGCTTTTTCAGTAAGCTCGACCATGACTTGCAATGAAAACAGTATGATTTTGATATCAATAGTTCCTGTACCACCAATCTCCCATTTAACATTCATGACCATGATGCGGGCTTGCGATCGGATGGCTGCGAGCCTTTACTACTTGTATATAGATAAATATGTAAATATTTGAGCGACACATCCATTCATCTCATCATGTAAGCTTATGCTGTGTAATTTACGAGTCTGGATCATCGCTCAGATACGCGTGCATTCCATCGAAGAATGGCCAGTTTTTGTTGGAGCTTCCATCATCATCGATTATGTTCTGCAATTCTCACAAGCTTAGCATACTCTCAAGAAAATGGGACAATAGAAACGTACCCTGTAGCGTTTCACCAGAGTCGACCACATTGCCTTGCATTGGCCGTGGGTGTGCTCGTAGCCATGCTCAGCAAGCTTGGATGCTATCTCCTTCCAGAGAGGGGTCTTGAGTTTAGCTTCTCTGAATTTGTCGTCCATGCCTGTTCGTAGCCGGATCAACACCTGGGTGGCCTCCGGTTTCCATCTGCTTTTCCCTGTGGCTGCCAAGTCTGCTTCCTTCTCGGCTATGGAAAATACTTCGTTCTTCTCTTCTTTTCTTTCTTCCACTTTGGTGGCTGGTGCTGGTGCTGGTGTTTCATCAGCATCGTCACGCTGTAGCTTCTTCTCTTCTTCTATCCTAGCCGCCTTTTGGGTCCTCGCGTTTTTCATTTCTCTCAACACCTTCTCAGCGATTGCCTTTCTCACTCGTTCTTCTTCTGTTTCTGTTTCCTCCACCTTCGGAACTTTGATGACGGGTTCGGCGTCTTCAGTTTTATCAATTTTCTCTGCAGAATCCGGACAGCATCAGAAAACTAAGCAAGTTAAAAACAGATTCTATACCCATGAACTTGTTAAATTCTGGTGTGAGCACCGACAGCCGTCGCTCGTTGTCCTTTTCCGCGTGCTGCTGCTGCCTCTTCTCTTTCTCGTAGACTCTGGTATTTACAGCATTTGTCCTCACCAGCACCTTAAGTTGAGCCGCAGCATCCACGACCAGCCTCTTCTGGATGAGCTTGTCTTTTGGAGCAACGGCTCTCTCTGTAGCTATCGCGACGACCTCTGGCCTTTTGTTGTTGTACTTTTGCGCTACCTTCCGGAGCACTGTGGCAACTGTTCGCTCCACAGTCTGAAGATCAGCATCTTGCTTGCAACTTCCAACGGCTGCATTAGCTGCCCGGTGAAGTGCTTCCGTAAGCTTTCCCTGATCCAGCCAAAGACACCGAGTGGTGATCCTGATACGGGCGCGTAGTCCATATTCCGAACCATCTAGCCGAGATGCATAATTATCATCGTCTTCAAGAAGGGCATCACGTATTACCTCAATACTAAAACAGACGAGTCAACAAGGTTCGACAGCTCAAGGAAAACAAACTTCGTACCTTACTATTATAATTCCATCGAAGGCTATGTGTTTTCTTTCGTCCACGCGAAGATCTGATGCAGTTCCAAATGCTTTTTCCCCATCATTATACATCAGCTGTTTCACAAAATTTTAGACGTGAGAATGAATCGAGGTGAGAATCCCTCTTACCTGTAAATCCTCCTTTCCAAGGGCAGCAAACCCACTAGAGAGGACCCGTCTGTTCCGTAAAGGCGAGACTCCGAGCATCTCACCATTTCTTATAACCTGCCAGCTTAAATCTTAGCAGAGAGCTTAAAAGTAAGGTTATAACATACTTTCGTGTGCTGAATACCGGAAGCCCTGCCAAGCTGCTCGTGCTCTTTTAAGAAAGTATACTCGCCATGGACCGGCAGAAAATGCTGCGGCCGAATGAGTCTTAGCAGTTCTTGCTGTCATGCACAATCCGACATTTAAAAATCCACTTTAAAGTGATTAGTGCGTACCAATTCATCGCGATAGGCATGTCCGGAAGTATGTAGAAGCTTGTCTTTTCCAGTGATGATATGCGGACCAGCTTCAGATATCCTGTTCAGCATCTTCATCACTCTCGTTTCATTGCCAGGTATCATCTGCAAAACGTTCATGTAACAATTACAGAAGTTTAAGCTCACGAACATACCTTTGCCGAATACAGGATAACGTCATCTTTGGACAACTTTAAACTGCGGCTGCTTCCAAATGATGCAAGATTTAGAGCCGACCGTGTCTCGCCCTGCAAACAGTCCTTCAAACTTAGAATCTATAACATATTAAGCGAACCTGAGATCCTGTCGTGACTATAAGAAGATCTTTTGGTGAATACGCGCCCATATCTTCAGCTTTTACCTGGTAAACAGCCACACAACCAAATTAGATTTTACACAGATGCACCCTTACCAGAATCGAAGGATCAAATGGTGCCTGTCCATCCTTCCATGCTGCATCAATATACGTTTTTAAGGCAGTTCCAATGAAAACCTGTGTAATGTTAAGTTCTAGAAACAAAAAACAACAGCTAATCATAACTCACTAGTTTACGTCCAGAAGCATCTGCAGCAGCTTTCATACTCCCAAGTCGATGAATGTTGGAAGCAAATTGTGTTGATATAACCCGAGACTTTGCCTCCGTGACATACTGCATCAACGACTTTCGAACATCTGTCTCGCTTATTGTCCGCCCTGGCGACAAGACGTTCGTAGAGTCGCTCATCATCTGGACATACATTTCATAAATGCTGCCAAAATTTCAACTCAGCAATTACCAGAGTGACTCCTTCCTTGCCTAGTTCCTCAAGTGTATTCCGATCAAATATCTTACCATCAAGCGGATTTTCATCGATCTGCGAATAGAAACAATCCTTAAGTGAAGCGTGTCAAGACAGCCAGAGCAAACCTTCCAGTCTCCGGAATGAAAGATGGTTCCATCTTGACAACGAAGTATCAAGCCACAACAATCCGGTATCGAGTGAGTGACACGAATAGCTTCGACCTTGAAAGGACCCGCTTGAAAGGGATTTCGCATCGTAAATGTATGGCATCGATGCTCAAATGGAAAGTTGTAGTCTTTCAATCTCCTTTTGATAAGCTACACATCAAATGTGCAAGAGTGAAGCTTTGCAGTAGCGTGTTAGTTGCTCACCTCGAGTGTGAAACTTGTAGAGTAAATACGTGTCTGAGGATCAAGAGCAGGAATAACCTGAGATGCAACAAGTCAGCAACCAAAAGAAAAGAAAAAAGAAAGAGAAACAGCAAAGCAAATGGTTATATTACCCAAGGCAATGCACCGATGTGATCCTCGTGCCCGTGCGTAATAATCACAGCTTCAATCTTGTGCTTCCAGCGAGAAATGAACGTCGTGTCGGGAAGAACTTTCACCACCCCGAAATCCTCATAACTGCTTGCAGGAAGACAGCATGCCTGTAAGTAAAGCACCAAACGCATTCAACAAGCAGAAACAGGAGTAACAAAAGGTGTCGAGACTGCTTACTCGGGAAACATAAGTCCAGCATCGATCATGATATAGCGATCATAGTGCCCGACGAGCATGCAGTTCATTCCAATCTCTCCGAGGCCTCCAATCGGAAGAATGCGAAGAGGCGGTCCATTCCTTCCCTCGTAAAACTTTCGCATTGTTCGCTGGACCGCGTCGTCTTTGCTGTACCCGGCTCCTTCTAGAATACCATATCGGCTTTGTTGTGAATCTGCCAAAGGAAGCTCTACATCAGCATCACAAGCAAAGAAAATCACAAAAGTCTCCTCTTTGGCATGGACTACCAAGAAAAACAAGATAAAAACCGAACATCCTTTGTTCACAAAGAAAGAAAATCTGATGGAAACAAAAGAAAATCCGATGGAAACCAGGAATGCACACTACCGAAGAAAAAGAGCGAAAGAAGAAATACCATACCTCGCGATTGGAATGCCACATTCCTGGTAGCGTTGGGATTGAAATAGCAGCGACAGGAGAGCCTTCGAGGAGGAGGAGAAATCCTCCAGCTCCTATCAAGCACTCCAGAATGTAGCATCCAGCTCTTGGTCGCGAGGAGCCCGGGCTCCTCGCCACTCGTAGCGGCCAGCATTGGCGGAGCCCTAGAAAGGATAGATATTTTCGTGGGGTTAGGGGTTTAGATTAGGGCTCCTATGGAGGAGAAGAGAGCGGCTTCCACCGCGAAGGCGGAGAACGAGATCGACGCCATTTTCGCAGAGAGATCGAGCGCCAAGAAGAGGAAGAAGCCAGCAGTTGAGCAAGAACAGCAGCCCAAGGCCAGGAAAAGGGTAAAGAAGAAGAAGAAGAAGAATGCCGCGAAGAATCAGGAAGAAAAGAGGAAGAAAACGCAGGAGGGATTCAGTGTGTACACCGAAGAGGAGCTGGGGTGCAACAAGAAGGACGCCGGTGGCACCGCGCTCTGCCCATTCGATTGCGATTGCTGCTTCTGAGCGAAGAACCCTAATTCCCCCGAGAAGAGAATATTTCTCTAGGGTTCTATAGAATATCCTGTATCTTTTTTCTCTTGTTTTGAATTGAAAGCTATCGCTATGGCGCCGAGAACTCCACGCCGTGTTTGCGATGTCGATTTCTCCAGGAAGGCGCACGAGCAGCAGCCCCCGCTCCACAATCGCTGGCATCCGGACATCCCTCACATTGCCGAGGTCCAGGAGAATGAGATCTTCACTGTGGAGATGATGGATTGCGCGGGTGGAGCGATCCGCAACGACGATTCTGTGGCGGATATAGAGGCTCTGGATCTATCAGGGGTAAGACTAGCTCATATTTCGCATTCTTTCTTGGATTGGATGGATGCTAGGGGCACTGTCTGAGCGGTCCTGTGCGTGTTGTGGATGAATCGGGCGCTCTAGCGATGCCCGGCGACATCTTGATGGTGGAGATATGCGATCTAGGGCCGATTTCTGGGCAGGAATGGGGCTTCACTGCGATCTTACCTGGGTTTGGATTTCTAAGCGATCGCTTTCCAAATGCGACCAAGGCGATCTGGGATTTCGAAGGGATCTTTGCATCGTCGAGACACATCCCAGGCAAGAACGATGAATTCTTCTATTCTCTCATTCTTCTTTTTCTTTTGCAGGCGTTCGTTTCCCAGGAATGGTACATCCTGGACTAATTGGCACAGCTCCATCTAAAGAACTTTTGGAGGCTTGGAACGCTCGAGAGAAAGCTCTGGTCGATACTTCTTCTTCACCACTAGTAGCAGCACTTCCAACAAAACGAAATGTTCTACTTGGCACGGTACCACACTTTTCTCCTCTATTTCTTTGATCTTCTGTCGATGAAAACTTCGTCACAGATCGAAGAAGGCAGCCCGGATTGGGAAAGAATTGCCTCCGAAGCCGCAAGAACAGTCCCCGGCCGAGAAAACGGTGGAAACCTCGACATTAAAAACCTCTCCAGGGGATGCAAAGTCTACTTCCCCGTGTTCGTGGAGGGTGCTAATCTCAGCATGGGAGACATGCACTTCTCCCAGGGTGACGGCGAGATTGCTTTCTGTGGAGGCATCGAGATGAACGGATTTCTCACGTTAAGGTACCATTCCGCGCTTGATCTCAGAGATGAGCTTGAAGTTCTTTGCTTGTTTACAAAAGATGCGAGATTTTGCGTGGTGGAATGAAAGACTACATGAGCCCGACGAATCTACACGCGCAACCATTCTTCGAGATCGGGCCTGTTGAGCCTCGTTTCTCCGACTGGCTGGTTTTCGAAGGAATCAGCGTGGATGAACACGGACGGCAGCACTACCTCGACACGACCTTGTCTTTCAAGCGAGCAGTCCTCAATGCCATCGAGTACCTCTCGAAGTTTGGATACACAAGAGAGCAGGCAAGTAAAAGCTTCCACACTGGTTTTAAGCTCAACTTTCTTCCTTCTTTCTCGACTGCCAGATCTACCTTCTTCTGTCATCCTGCCCTTGCGAGAGCAGGATCTCGAGCATCGTCGACTTTCCAAATGCTGTGGCTACCATCGCAATTCCCACAGCAATCTTCGATCAGGCTAGTCATGATCTTATGAGTTCCATTCCTATGGCTTCTAATCTTTCATCTCTTTTGTTTTCAGGATATAAAACCAAAGAAGAAAAGATAATTCTGAGAGAGTGCGAATCTAATATACGCTCCTTGGTTATGGTAACTCTATAACTTGCAGTCTAGTTGCTCAAGATTGGGCCTGTGCGGCCTCGTTTCTCCGACTGACTAGTTTTCGAATGAATCAGCATCGTGGATGAACATAGACAACAGCACTACCTCGACGAGACGTTGTGTTTCAAGCAAGCAGTCATCGAGTACCTCTCAAAGCTGGATACACGCGAGATCAGGCAAGTAAAAGCTTTCACGCTGGTTTTACGCTCAAGTTTCTTCCTTCTTTCTTGATTGCCAAATCTGCTCTCGCAAGGGAAGCAAGACAAGAGAAGATAGGATCTCAAATGCCGTGGCTGCCATCGCAATTCCCACAGCAATCTTCGACCAGGCTACTCATGGTCTTAAAAGTTCTTTCATCTCTTTTGTTTGCAGGATATAAGAAAAGAACTTTCAGGATCCACATATGCGAATCTCGACCGGATCTCCGGCCGTCCACGTGTCATCACTATATCAATACCTTTAGGGCAATCCAAAAAGTGTTTTCATTTTAGGGCGCGAGCAGAGAGAGCGAGAGGAAGAGGGCGATGGAGGAGATAGAGGTAGTGTGTGGAAATCGAGGGCTGAGGAAGACATCGCGAGCTGTGAGGAGGTCCCAAAGGTGTGTGCCCACCTCCATCTGTGGTGCTACTGGCACCGCCGCCTTCCACTCCCCCCCGGCCTCGGCGCCGCCCACCAATTCCTCTGGGGACAGGAGACAACGGCGTAGACAGCACAGATTGAGTCGCGTTTTTCATGCTCGTTTGTGCGCTTAGAGAGGATTTTTTCTGTCTTTCTTCTACGTTATAGGTTCTTAGGCATTTCTGGCGATCAAGACGACGAGATGGGGAAGAGTGAGTGGTTTTTTCGTGTTGGGTGCGTGTTTTCTCTTACGCTGGTTTTCTTTTTTCTCTCGATTTTGCAGGCAGGAATCGCAAGGGTGGTGTAAAGTTCGTGGACGACTCGGATGACGATACGTTTAGTAGCACCTCGTCGATGGGAGCATCGGGGTCTTCGGAGCCGACGATGGCTCAGGAGGCGGAGAAGGAGGTGGACGAGGAGAGTGTTTTAGATGATTATGTCGATTCTTTATACGAGAAGAGGTACTCATTGTTTTTCTTTTTTGCTCCTCTTCTCACTTGGACTAAGTATGCACTTTTAGATCAAGCACCCGAGAGGCAGGCTTGAAGGGGCTGCTCAACTCATTTAGTACAAGAGTCATGACGGACTATGTTGAAAATAAGTACGTGCGCGGGTCTTTTTCTTGTGATACTTCCTTCTCTAACGTCGTACAAAAACAATTCTAGGTACGCGACGCTCGCACATCAGTTCCTGTCCTCCGTGAGGCGTGGATCATCTGCTGAGATTGTTCTTGCGAGTCGTGCTCTAGGTACTTCTATTTTATTGTGACACATGAGTGTCTGATTTGTTTCATCGTCTTCGTAGGGATGCTTTCCATAACCGCTGGGGCCGGGGAGGTGTCGGAGCACGTCCTTAAGGAGTCACTTCCCCACCTCGCAAGGCTTTCGAAACTCGGCTCCACGCCAGCAGCAAGAGTTTCGGTACTGATGTCCTTTGCATTGATGATTGTGTCCTGAGCAACTTGATCTTGTCCAGACCATTGAAGCGCTTGCGATTTTGGCATTTATTGGAGGCGTGGACGTCGCGTCGACGGAAACCGCAATGGAAACTTTCTGGCAGATCCTTTCTCACAAAGGAACCGTTCACGCAGATCAGGTAGCACACGTTAAAAGCACACGTACTGGTGGACTAACTTTGGCTTCTACAGACACTTGGCACAAATAAACCAACGCCGCAAGTAAAGGCGGCGGCTATTTCCGCTTGGACGTTGCTTCTTACAACGTTGAGTTCGGACAAGATCGCGCTTCAGCTATCCTCGTTCGTGTTTATTTCTATTTGGTTTTTACGAGTCGATTATTTTACAGGAACGGCTCGGTTCTTTCTTCGTTATTGGACGTTCAAGATTTGGGAGTCCGCAAGGCTACCGGAGAGGCTGTTGCTCTTCTCTGCGAGATCGGGAATGATCTCGACAGCATGGGAATGACTGAAATGCAAGTTGTGGAGCAAATGAAAGCGCTTGCGATCGATTCTAGCAGGCAGCAGGGTCAGACAAAGAAAGAAAGGTCCGAACAAAGGAGCACCTTCAGGGAAATGCTGGCAACGATTGAAGAAGGCGTGTGCCCCGAGACATCTATAAAGTTCAAACATGGTGATGCTCTCAAGGTCAATACGTGGACCCAAACTGTTCAGGTAATGGTATTTCAGTTCTTTTTTTTTTGGTGGTTTATTGTTTCTTTATAGCTAAATGCTTTTCGACGATTCCTTGCGGAGGGTTTCCAAAAGCATATGCAGGTACGTAAAACCACGCTTCTTTGTTTGTCCTTTTTTTTCTGAAATGCTTCTCAACAGGAGAACGGCCTTCTGCACGAGATCTTTGATTTTGTTCCTCGGGGTGCAAAAGAGCGTACGCAAGGCGCTAAACAGAAAGTAAGTTCGTTTATCTTGTTTTTCTTCTATGATGGTGATGTTCTTTACCAGAAGCAACACATGTCCGTGGCAGATAAGATGCGAACGCAGCAAATGAACCGGAAGAGGTCAATGGCGGAGGTAAATTGATTGTCTTTCTAGCACAAACTAATCCATCTCTTGGTGATACAGGCTGGTCGAAGATTTATGAACGACGATAGTGATTAAAATTCACAACTGTGACTAAGGTGTGAAATAATACAGCAGCTATATTTTCACGCGGTTTGTAAGTACTATAGATAGTTGTGTTGGAATTACTTTTTCTTTGCATTGTTCACTTAGACAGAGACATGCGAAGACTCTGAGGCCGGCAGGAAAGGGTATATATTTGAGATTTGGGACTGTTCGAAGACTCGAGCAAGAGATGGGTTGTTTGGGAATCAATCTCATCAAATTCAGGCTCCAGCAGGGAAGAAAACTCATGAGGAGGTGTGGGCTGCAGCAAAAGCAAGTGAAGATAGAAGCTAGCAACACTACCTTGGATTGCTGGGTTCCTTCAGCAGCAAAAGAGGGGAGGCCTGCACTACTCTTGCTCCATGGCTTTGTTTTCAACGCACTCCTCGAGTGGGAAAACCAGCTGCTGGCTTTCACGGAGAAGTTCAACGTCTACGTCCCGAACTTACTCTTCTTTGGGGAATCTACGACCGAGTCGGGCGAAAGAAGCGAGATTTTCCAAGCCCAGTGTATGAAGCTGATGCTGGACGAGCTCCAAGTTCTGGACAGGGTTCACGCTCTCGGGACGAGCTACGGAGGAATGGTGGCGTTCTGGATGGCGCATCTGTACCCAGAGAGGATCGCTAGAGTGGTGCTGGCGAGCTCCGGGGTTGCGATGGATCACTCTGACTCGCAGCGAATGTTGGAGAGATTTGGAGGTGGCGTCGCTCATCCGGCGGATGTCTTGATGCCGAGAAGCGTTCAAGTTGCTCGCAAGACTATGGAGTTTGCAACTCAGAAGAAGCTGGCTCTTGTTCCAGACTGCCTGGTCGAAGATATCATAGAAGAGGTAACAAACACTGGCTCGGTCGGGGAAGTTCTCATGAGATTTTGTGTGGACAGGTTCTCTGCTACAATCGGGAGCACCGGCTTGAGCTGCTGGATGGCATGGCGATTGGATCGGTCGAAAACCCACCAGTGGTTCCTCAACTCGTTCAGGTTGGAAGCGAAAGAGAAGAAAAACATTCACCCAATTTTTGTTATCAGGACGTGCTCATTCTGTGGGGGGAGAATGATCAAATCTTTACTGTGGACCTTGCTCACCGTTTGCAGAGGTAAGATGAGCTTTCAGATTGTGCTGGTTTTGATATGTGGGATTTGCCAGCAGGCATCTGAGTGATTCCAAACTGGAGATCATCCCTGGAGCAGCGCATGCTCCTCAAGTTGACAATCCTAAAGCTTTCAATGGTTTAGTTGTGAAATTCTTGTCCGGGAATTGAAGGAGAAAATTTTATAAATCAAAACGACCTGACAAACCACCCTCGTTACGAGATGCGGTCAGCATAGGACAGTTCAGGTTGAACAACTTGTTGAAATCCGGCTGCAATGGACCCCGCAGCACCTGCTGGTATGTGAAAATGCACCTAAATGCCGAGCAATGTCTGGAGAGTCCAGAGATCAGGCTTGCATGTTAAACTGCACAGTGAGCAGTCCCTGTGATCAGATAGCTTTTCGAAGCCCTGCGATTGTACACAGACAAAGTTTTAGAAATAAAAAACGAAAGCAGAGAAAACGGGAGAGCTGGGTCAGGGGCTCTGATGAGAAATATTTTCCTTATATAAAAAGAAATTAAAATATAAATCACAATAACCAATTCACCAAGCACAAAAAAACAAGTACAAAATGAGCAACATGTGCTTCTGAAAGGTAAACAGGGGTGCAAAGTTGGACCACACGTCCCGTGAAGAGCTACAAATTTACCACAAAACATGAGAGAGTGTAGTAAACACGACCTTACCAGCAGTAGAATTTGTGGTGGCATCGGCTACTAGCCATAACAGGCAAGCAATTAATAAAATATACATACTCCTCATCTCAACCATGATTGTATTAAGTTTCGCGTCATATATATAACAAACAATGTTTTTTTGATATACTCAATGTAGAATATATTTCCTCCATTTGGTGCTTCTTAGTTGAGTACAAGTGTAAACAACTCTTATTAACTATGAAACAGCATCTGCCTAAAACTTGTCCACGTGTCTTGTGATGGATGAAGCTCACCACCAAGTCCTCCAGCTTGGACGGAGACGATCCGATCAGCTTTCCCACCACATCTCCTCCCTTGTAGAAGTAAAAGGTTGGCTACACAGAAGCTCAAAAATGAGAGAAGAGAGGAAACATTTCCAGGCGTGATGTGTCTCTTTGCCGCACAATCTCCTGGATTCCCTCCTGTCAAACAAAGAGATCGAGGTTAATGTGCATGAAATCTTGTCTTCCATTGTTTTGATACCTCTTCCACCTTGAGCCTCAAAAATGTCACCTCTGAATTTCTCTTGGCTATTTTGTACACAGCGCCTTCCGCTTCCTGGCCTAGACACAAGTGGATCTCAGCCTTGAGAAAAGGAAAGAGAGAATAGCGAGTTTCTTTTTCCTGGCACTTACACGAATTGGCACACTCCTCGGACGTGAAGAACACAACGCCGAAGGAGATCGGAGCTAGGCAGAAGAGAAGAGAAAACCAATCCATTGGCAATGAATGAGGAGGACTTACTCGCTTTAATGTTGTGTAGCGAGCTTTGGAGAGAAATCTGTGGCTTACCTCGCGGAGGAATGCTGCCGGGAAGGCCAGTCGAAGTGAGGCTCGCCATAAAGCCCCACCTAATGCTATCGTATCTTTGATATAAACTTTGAAGCGATCATAGCTTTACTCCGGAGATCTTTGCGTGGAGAAATATCGTGTCTTTTAGATTCGATTCTACACACTAAGTTCTCGCTCGTTCTTTGTTTTGGTTTTCTTTCTTGGTCATGAGAGTTTTTACATTATTAGCTGCTGGATTTGGCGTCTCGCTGCTGTGACGATTCCCCACGCACTGCCTGTGGATTCCAGTGCCGCTTTCGCTGGTTTATAAACCAGTTGTTGATCTGCTTTGGGTCCAGGCCGGTGGATTGCGCGAGATTCGACTTTTGGTTCTCCTGTCCAGCACAGCGAAGCAAATGTCAAAGAAAAAAGCAATGAAAAGGACACAAAGAAGGAACAAAGCCATGGCACGCCCACTAGCCATAACGAGAAAGAGACACGGAATGCCAACAAGAAAGAACACAAAGGTACTCACATTGGGATACGGATGATCCTGGTGCTGTGACCACCAGTCCAGCAGCTGCTGCCTCGATTCCTTGGGGAGCTTCCCCTTTTTCTTCTTCTTGAGATATTCCTGCGTCAGGCCCTTGATGTAACCTCCATACCTCTTCATCAGGACCTTCTTGAGCTCCTTGTCGCCCGCCAGTGGATCCAAATCGGTGTCCACCTCTCCAATCCCGCCGCTCTCGGCCTCCTCCATGAAATCCTCGTATGTTTCACTCGCATCCTCGTTCTCCGCTGCCAAAACCAAAGCAAAATACCCAAGAACAAGCGTTAGTACCACTCAAAACAGTGAGGAGGAGGAGGATTCGTTCAGCTGAAAACAGCCGTACAACCGCCGGCTCTTCCGTACTCCTGCGATCAATGCTCCCATCTCTATCCGACCACCTACGCATTAGATATGTTCCGAATCTAGCCCGCGGAATGCCAGCGCCCAGCCCAGCCAGCATTCACAAAATGGTGGTGACGTGAACAGGCAGCTCCATCTTCACGTGAAAACTTCCTATCGGCCGGAAGATCACCCGCAGAAAGGGAGAAAGATATCGAAAACCTTCTCTCTTCTTTTCTCCCTTCCTCTCTTTCTTCCAAAACTGTCGCTGTTGCTGCTACCACTGCTCCTGCTGCTGCCGCTGCTGGCGATTATGATGATCTTTCGCTATCGGATTTGCGATCCCCGTTTGATCCAACGAGAGCGTGTTACAATCCAATCCAATCCAATCTATAGAGATGAATAGAGCTGGATAGCACCAAAGCCTGAGGAGGATTTAAAAGGTACCACCCATCTCTGTAAAGATCTGCTCATCTGGATTAAAAACCTTTGCGTTGCAAGGAACCTGCGTTTCCCTGCCTATTTACCACCAGCTCCACACAAGACGACTGCGAAAACAAGACCTCTGTGGCACCTCCTAAATGCAAAGGTCACCTCACTATCAGAGTCCCTCGCACTATCACCATCAGCTGAATTATTCCATACCCCCCGGACCAATTTGCCTCATGTGTCTTGCTTTCCTTTTTCCATTCCCCATGATTCTGGATTCTTATTTTTATCTTTCCCTGCTAAGCTGCTGCTGCTGCTGCTGCTACTAGTGATGACGATCATGAACGAGTTTCACCCACAGGCAGCACGATCAACGTAAAAAAAATGGGAAGAAGGAATGGACTAAATCATGCAGCAAGTATAAAGAAACTTAGTGCGAAAAAGGTACCCAAGAACGCAAGCCACCGGACAAGCAGCGTTGTAAGAGTGTTTGCGAGCTTTACCAGAAGAGAGCACGTCGATGTTGCTAACTGCGATGACACTGAGCTGGTGCTCTTGCTTCTTGCAAAACTCGATGGCCTCTTTGAAAGTTCTCCGCAGCTCGATCTCATAGGCGTTGAGGACATTGCAGTAAGCAACCTGGTAGAACACTGTAAGAGTTTGGAGTTGCGAGTGAGTAAGTTACCATGAATTGATCCAGCTCTGGATCAACTCCAATGCTCGTCTTGACGGCACTCTCGAATTCACGCTTCCGAACGAGCTCGTCCATCTGGGCCGCCAAATCCGCGGAAGCTCCAACCTGAGAGAGAGGCGAGAACTACATTTTCGCATAAAACCCTCTCGAACTACAGCAAGAAAACGAAAACAAATCTTTTTTTTCTGCTCTCACCTTGTAGCAATTCATGTGTGCTCGCAGGAGCTCCTTGTACTGCGGATGTCCTGATATGGCCGACATGATCTCGCTATCTGACAGTGAAACCTTGCTGCCGCGCGGATCCATGTCCTCGTGTTCCGTTCTTGGTGCCGCCATGGATGATGTTGGTGCTAATGGCGGCGGCGGCGGCGGCGGCGGCGAGGTTGTGAGTCCCTCCGCTGCCTGCTCTATCAAACCTTCGACGAGCCATTCCTCCATGTTTGCGAATTTCGTTGGCGCGTAACCCCCAGCCATGATCTTGGAAAACTAGAGAAACTTGGAAGTAAAACTGTGGTGATCTTAGGGGAGAGAAGCGATGATCTTAGGCACGTAACCGTTCTTATCCTTTGCCCTCCTCCCAGTGTGTAACTTTCTGTGGAGACTTATGAGGAAAAGAATGCGACCCTCGACTGGAATTGTGTGAGCAAAGCTTCTGCAGTGACCGCAACACACACCGGAAACGAATGGCTCCGGGGATGGCTCGATTCTCCGCTGCTGCTGAAGAAAAGAGCTTCTCTACCTTTTGTAAGACTCTAGGTGCTACGGATCAAAGACTTCGCGATTCACCACCGCATCGATCCAGAGCTGCAAACCCAAGTAGCACGCTTGCAGTAGATGCGGACCACACGCAGACCCAAGTTATAAAAATCATAGCCCATGAATTTATCAGCTGCGGCTCCGCGTAAGAAACGGGATCGATATCTTGGCGTCCCCCTTGATCAAAGAAGAACTTATAAGCAGTGCTGGACTAGAAAATCTCGGCAGTCTCGTCCTCCACAAATTCCTGTTCCTCCCCTTGCGATTCTTCGCCCGGTGTTTTGTGCTTGCTGGGCTTGCGCTTCTGCTCCATCCATCCAATGATCCAAGAGAGAGAGGGTCTCGCTCGCCGCTCGCGTGTCTGTGAGAGAGAGAGAGAGAGCGAGCTCGGGAAAGAGAGAGAATCTAGAAAGAAAAATGCTTTAAACACACTAATCCAGCTTCGTTTTTTATAGAGTCTTTTGCTTGTCTGCTTCGGGAGAGATTTTGCCAAAGTTGACGGCTTAAAGAAAAGCGCGGGCATTGCTGACACAATCTCCACCTCCGCTTCAATTAATGTTTTATTCCGAGAAAATTTTCGTGGTAACTTCTTTCTCCCTATATTTACCTTGGGGGCTTAATCCGACGGACAGCGAGGCCGCCACGCCGCGCTTGTTCCTTTTAAGCTTTCACCTGCGGTAAAACACGGACCCAACGCCCCCCGCTTGCGTCAGCCAACATTCGCTTACGTTGACGTTTTTTTGGGCCCCTCTTCGCTTCCACCACCTAGACCTGTACGGAAGGGGCCCAGTTTAAACCCATGGTTTGCCACAAGGGGGCATTTGGGTGCTTGATGGTTTAACCCCGATTTCAATGAAGATTTCTTTGGGGTGTAGAATATACTTACTGTACTTTGAAAGCGCCATCTTTTTTCTTAATTTAAACTTTTTCTTTTCTTTTTGCTTTCCGTATACGGCATTGTTGTTCAACATTTGATCAGCCATGTTGCCCGGGCGCAAGTTGGCCAGGAGTTTAAGAAGTGTATCCTATTTTTCTAACATTTCTCTGTGCTTGCCCCTTTCTGTGGATGTATGAGATAGAGATAGAGGTAGTTTTCGTTTGATCCCATCCCATGGTTTTAGCCCTTCTGCAATTTCATCAATACGGTGGGTGCCAACAAAAAGAAAAAATGCAATGCGTTTGGCCTCTTGCGTTCTCGCTAGATATTTCCAATTGTTTAATACTTTTGTTTCCTTTTTCTTCCCCATTTAATAATTTGTTGCAGGGGCACACGAAAGCGATTGGAATGCAGGGCACACGAAAGTGGGTGCAACGGAAGCTAATTTGCATTGCATCATCCAATTTCTCGACCACATCAAAACAGAAAATACTTCAAGTATTTGAAAAAGCTTTGTAAAGCAGCTATAACCTAGCGAGGAATGTTGCAATAAAGAAAATGGTGTGTGATTAAAAAGCAGGGGGGCCGTGATTCCATGATCTATCAATGAGAAAGTTCCATGGCACATTTCGTATAAATGGTGGTGAACTTTTATAAAATACAGCTATGGAGCAATAAGATGAGATACCTCCAGCACAGATACCTTTCTTTCTTCTTCCAATTCCTATTGCATATCTCAATTATCAGCTTTGGAATTTGGTGATCAAGCTTTCCCCCAGAGATGGGCACTGGGAAAGAAAAAGTGAAAAGAAAAAGGAAAGAAGCCTTCCTTCCCTGTAGCAAGCGATTTGACACTTCCCAACGAGCACTTTGACTGCTGCCGCTGCTACTGCTGAAGCTGCCTTTTTTTCTCCAAAACCAAAAACAGCTGCTTACTCTTCTGCTGCTAGTGCTGCTGCTGCTGCTGCTGCTGCTGCTGCTGCCGCTGCTGCTACCGCAGGAAATGCACATGGAAACCGTACCGAAGTTTTTGGACTTTCCACCACCGCGCTTGGTTCTCTCGCGACTCGCGATGCGTCTCCATTCTCGTCCATCCAGGGGACTGCCAAGAATCCCTTCAGGAAGGTGGAGCGAGCGGGCGAGCTCGTCGGCTGAACTTATTACACATTGACTCTCCTGTTACCTGAGAAGCCAGCAAAAACACATAAAGAAAGCGATCAACACCAGTTAGTCACTTAAGACAGGCGTGAATAAAAATGTACCTCCAGACGACCAATGGGAGCCGCTCGCTTCTCGCTTTCTCCATTCCCAACAAGAGTTCACGTGCCTCCAGACTCTAAACAGTCTACACTTCTTTTCTCCTCCCCTGGGAGTGTTTAGAGGATACGGACTCCACGGCACTGGCTGCTGCTCTCGTTTCCTGCCGCTTTTTAATCGATCAATGCACTGCACGCGGTCAGCTTGAAGCACTGGAAATCTATAGAGAGAAAACGCAAAAAAGCAAAAAAAAAACAGAGCCTCCCAGCTTGTTTACCACCGGGTTTACCTCTTTACATGCTAATCCGGCCGGCCTCACACCGCCATGGGCGTCGGAACGTTTCTGAAGGCAACCTGGACGCGGAGGACGCCTGCCAGCTTTCGGTCATTAACGTTCAGTACGCCTTTTGACCCCATTAAGGAGAGAAGCGACGACTGCAAGTTTGGTCGTGTCATCTCTTCCAGCACCGGTGGCGCCTGCATGTAGAGATTGGTTCCTTGGAAGGAAACACTGGGCTTGGATAGCTTATCCTTAAACCTCGCGTCCAGGAGCAGCATGTCAATGAACTGCACAAGAGAAGAAAGAAAAAAGTCAAATAACTTGTCTGCATGCTTTTCTATATAGACTACCTCCTGCAGAGTAATAGAACTATCAACTTCAACAGGGACTCCCGGACTGCAAACCATACAGCTTGAATCCTTCTCATAGGAGACCGTGTGGGTGTAAACACCCTGAGTTCCAGAGTACCTACACGATGGTAGCATTGAAACAAAGAAAGAAAAGCCCACATGACGTACATCATATAGTTGTCAAGGCCTTTACTGCACATCGTTGCCAGTTTGAGCGCTTCAAGGGAGCAAATGGCCGAAACAATGGCATTAGTCGAAGCGATTGCAGGTATGATGTTCTTAACAACGCCCTGCCAAGAATACTATTAAAACCGGACAAAGTTTAAAGTGACACGCAGCACCTGTGTCAGCGAGTAAGTCACACCGCTGATGTTAAACTGCTCAGCGCGTTTCAATGCCTAAGATAAAGAACAAGTAAGGCAATGACAGAGAAAAGTAGAAGATGAGCACCTGCTCGTACATCCACGTCATATGTTCCGGGTTGTCAGGATTAAAAGACTCGCCTTCTCGATCCTGCCAATAAGAACATGAAAAATCTATGAGCTAAAAACGTGTCTCATACCTGACCCCATTGTATGAGGTGAACGTACTCGATGCAATGAGCTGGAGACCGAGGGGTCTCAGCTAGCGTACAGAGCGGATAAGTGACCTGTGGCGGAAATAGCCAGAGAGTACAATGGAAACACGGCGTGAATCCCGGTAGTATCACTCGGGCATGGCCTTTGAAGCCCTCCGTTCCACCATCAACCATTGGTTTGATAGTTGACATGTCGAGCTCGCCATCTTCGTTGTACTCTGTGCGAAAAGTAGAAATAAAAGTCACGACCTGAAACAATAAACATGAAGTTTTACCCAAAAAGCTGCAGGCAATGGAGTTGATGTAGCTTCGAGCTTCCAGTGAATCCAAACCAAGAACTATAAGCTGAAACTCCCGGTAGAACTCAATGTCTTTGTCCTCAATCCGACCGTAGTGTGGAGTCACGGTGACACCTTTGATACGCTGCATAATCTTCTCGGCGGCAACTTGAGCCTTTGGCTTTCCCACATCGTGCATTCTGCCCGAAACCAAAGAAAGAACATATAAGCTCACTCTCGTTTGGCATGGTTTTTGTCACACACCTGAATAGAAATTGCCGGTTGAGATTGGAGACATCGATCGTATCCATGTCGATCACGTCGATATTTCCAAAGCCGGAGAGCGCAAGATCCTTGAGCATCTCGCAGCCGAGGCCGCCGGCGCCTATCACCAGAATTTTGAAGTCGCGAAGGAATTCCCTGAGCTGCAGAGAAAGAGAGCTGCCTATCACCAGGCACACACATTGCGCAGCGCTGCATACCTCTGGACCCGGCTCGAATCCATCGCTGACGAGCTTCCCAGGGCGCTGGAGGAGGAAATCGATGTCCCGCCATCGCGCTTCCATCGCGCAAAAACCCTAGTCTAATGCCCAAGCCCTAAAAAAGTCTTGAATATTTTTACGAAAGAAAAAGTTGGTACCATACTGGTTTTAGTTTGGATAGATCTTGGTGGAGCGGAGTTCTGTCATGCCTGGAAATTGTCTCACAAGGGCCTTCCAGACTGTGGTAGATATCGCGTTCTTTCTCGAAATCGTTCTTGAGCTTAGTGATCTCGTAAAGTCTGCAAACATGTAAGCTTCTCTTTCATCTCCAGTAGAACTGTTTCTAATGTCGCACGGCGGTGATTTCCAGCTATGAAGCCGCTCTAGCCATCAGACAGTCCGCAAACGTTCCACTTTCGACGCTATCTCTGGGGGAACTTAGCAACCTTTTACACTTGGCTGCTGTGGACAAGCTGTGGATCAAGCCGCGTCCTCAAAACTGGTCGCCATGCACAATTCTCATAAGCGAGACACCGAACCCGGTCAAGAGCTTGCTGCATTCCTCGGCAGCAACATTTCTCCCGCGAGAGGATGTCATGAAAGAGCTCCGAGCATGGGTTCCTTCGAAAATCACTCCTCTGAAAGACAATGGTACCCAATTGCTGCTCAGAAAGTTGCGCAGGTCATCCCAGACTTGTGGTCCATACTCTCGATAGTCGGCAGTGCTGATGAAATACCAAGGCTGTTCATCGGTGGGAATGTAAAGTTTGCTGACACCATTGTTAAGGGCCTCTGGAAGGTTGAAGGTTACCACGGTGCTGCTGACGATGCACCTGTAGATGTTCTCCTCGGTTGACGGTAGCATCTCGCTCCTCAAAGTTGTCAAGGCGCCGCGGATAACTGGTCGGCCATGGTAGTTCTTTCTTCTCGAGCCAGCCAAACTCTTCGATTCCTTCGGAGAGCTTTGCGCGACCCTGTCCCAGTGCCAAATGCTCGTCGCTGCATCAAGCAAAGATTCAGCAACGCACGAGCCACCTTGTGGACGGATCAGAAAAATGCGAAAGCCTTGCATTCGAAGCTGATGAAGGATTACCGAGAAACCATCGTCTCCAGAGATGAGGACGATATTGGCGGGAGGAGGATTTTCCTTCGACCAAAATGCCATGCTCACGAGCATGGCCTTCTGGCTAACACCCTTCGAACCTGAAAATGCTCGCTAGTTATTCCAAGCTTCCAAGAATTGTGTTCTTACCCGAGACAAAATGGTGAAGATTGATCCCTGTGTTGTATAGCGCTCTCTGGACGTTTGCAGATAGCTTGTGTGAATCACCACAGGCCGAGGCCTGAAACTCCATTCTCTCGCAAGAACTCGTTAATTCTTCGTGAAATATCCATCGGATTCACATCGGGAGGACAATATCCCACCAGATGGAAATCAATCCACTGGTGCTCCATTCTCTCGCAAGAACTCCGTGAAATATCCATCGGATTCACATCGGGATGAGGCCGAGGCCTGAAATTCCATTCTCTCGCAAGAACTCGTTAATTCTTCGTGAAATATCCATCGGATTCACATCGGGATGAGGCCGAGGCCTGAAATTCCATTCTCTCGCAAGAACTCGTTAATTCTTCGTGAAATATCCATCGGATTCACATCGGGATGAGGGCAACAGTCGTCAATATCCCACCAGATGGAAGTGTTACAAGGTTTCACCGCAGAAATCCTCTTCCCTGCCACAGATCATCGAAGATACTCACATCGATGCTTTTGTGATTACCTTTGCCGCCGTGGATCATCCAATCCCCCGACGAATTCCAAATCCACACCAGGAATCCAATGCAGCCATCCCCGGGATCGCATAGAGCCCGCATTTTCATAGAAATCCCACGAGATCGATGGCGAGCGCCAACCCTAGACAAGACTCCAAAGTATGATCGCGGTGATCGGTCACACCATGCTAAAATGATTGTGTTTCAAAACCAACGGCCACGATGCTATTTATTTCACAACAGATTTAAATCTCACTCACGAGACGAGTGAAAACACGCCCGCGTCGTCGTTATGACATGGGAGCTGAGACTGGAATGCTGACGCGGACAGCTTCATGTAGATGGGGCCCACGTCCAAGTACACGTAGCCGCTCTTCGCGTCGTCCACGTGGAGCTGCCTGACCGGCAGCCACACGAGGAGGACCTTTGACTGGACGCCGGTCAAGTCTTCAATCCGTCCGTACATGACCCTCCCGTTCACCTCCTCGCCGTACCACAGGTACTCGTCGCTCACCTTGACATAGCACAATGTCTCGAATCTCATGTGGAAGGCGCGATCCTCCTTGTCGAAAGAAAAGTATGTGACGAAAGAAACTGGGAAGAGCTCTTCGGGGAGATTGTATTTCCGGAGCATCATTCTGGCGGAATCGATGGCCGAGGCGCCCGAATCCTCAAACCTGTGAAAGGCTGCCGCTAGAGAAGAAAGCCCAAAGAGAAGCGAGAGAAACAAGGAGAAATAAGCCATGGCAGCGACAGATTGATCGATGATCTTCTCTCTTTTCCTTCTCTTGGGAATGGAATCCATTAGATTTTATAGAAGGGAACTGTGTCTTTGCATGGAGGACAAGTAGCATGCACTAGCTGAGTCGATTACAGCAAGTAAATGCAAATCGAACTCCAAAATGTTGGATTCGTCAAAGTCGAGGCCTGGAAGAAAAAACTAGAATCACGGGAAAAAAACTGAGTTAAAAGTTTTGGTTTTACCCTGCCAAGGGTGGAGAGTATGGAGTAAAATCGGCCGAAAGAATTCGCGTGCAATGAGGCTGGATCTTCTCCTCCATAATCTACACAGAAATCTTTTAAGCTGAGTTGAAACTTTCATGAACTTACCTTCACGTACGCAGGGTGAGAGTAGAACCCTTCCACGGTATTTTCTGCAGGAACGAAATGGTTTTTCAGTGAGCATTCTAAAAACCTTGTAAGGAATTTGGAAACCTGAGGCGAGTCGTGCAACAAACGCATGAGAAAAGGCCTTGTCCCGCAGATAGTTGTTCGAACCTGAAAAATTCTCCAAAAAATTAGTCATAGAAAGAAAAATCTAGAAAACTTGCCAGCAGAAATCTGTAGAACGATCGACGGCATCTCGTTTTTCAGGCTGTAGAGAGAGCTCATAACATCCTCCACAGCTTCAGAGGTGATTTCATCGGCGAACTTCCAGAATGTTATATGGACAACACTGTTTTCGTGTTCCTGTAGAGCAAGAGACATGATAAAAAAATTCGCAAGGAAAAAAAAATTCCTCGGGATTTAAAAACCTTTACGAGATCGTTGAATGCAAATCCACTGTAGTCCACTGTATACTCCCCCTGAATTAGTCACAGTAAAAGGTAAGAAATCTCTGGAATTTTACGAGCTCACCGAAAGGGATGGTAGCATCTTCAGTATAACTTCCATAAGCTGCTCGGAGGTGTAGTAGTCGATGAGAGCCTTTCGAGAAGGAAATCGAACGAAGATTGCGTGAGTGCATCCATCGATTTCTTTGAGCAGTCGGCCTGGAAAGAGTGGAAACATGATATACATTACATCGTTTTCACGGAAACCTGTAGAGAGTGTTATCAGATCTGGGAACTTTCCCTTGAGCTCGTAGAGACACCCAAGGATAACTTCCTCGCGCTCCTTGTCATTTTGGAGGCGAGGCATCTTGAAAATCACCGGATGCTCCACCACGACGCTACAAATCAAAGTCGAAACTCTTTCTATGTTCTAGCGAAATGTAAAACTACACCTCATTCCCTCCGGAGCAACGATTTGCGAGTCGGGGTCAGAGCCCTCCATCTCTCTTTGAATGACCTAAGTTTTAGTGGAAAAGTTCACCCTACAGTTCTATAAAAAGAATGTTGAGTGACGTGGCGGTGTCACTGTCCGTTGGATTATGGGTGAAGAAGTTAAGCTAGTGAGACCCCCTTGGAGCAAAAGAAAAACCGGGAAGAATCGAGAGGAGAGCAATTTGTGGAGGACTTGACTGCTGAGTCAATCACTGCATATAAGCCTTCAAGGGGGAGGCCAAGCAATTGATCCTTCTCTTTTTATTTGGCAAACGCCGAGCAGCAGCTGATAAATTCGTGGGCTAAGATTTTGATACCTTGGGCCGCGTCCTGCAAGTGTGCTAGTTGGTTTTGCAGCTCTGAATCACTCTGCAGAACCGATGCTTGTCTTTCTGAACCGTCTTTGCAGCGAATCATCAAGAGAGCCTTTTCGGTCTCGATAGTTCTTCTGAAATACTGCAGAAAGTTTTTGATCTCACAGTTTTTCCAGTCCGCATTCTTTTCCTAGACAGCCTGTGTACGAAAGACCCTGGCGGTTGTACGGCTTTCCTTCAGCTGAACGCCTCCTTTCCTCTGGAACTAACGCTCGTTCTTGGGTTTTTTCTTTGGTTTTGGCAGCCGAGAACGAGGTCATGGAGAAGGCCGATCTTGGAGAGGTGGACACCGATTTGGATCCACTGGCGGGCAACAAGGAGCTCATGATGAAGACGCTGATGAAGAGCTACATCAGGGGCCTGATGGAGGACTGCTTCAAGAAGAAAAAGAAGAAAAAGTTCCCCAAGGTAGCAAGGCAATAGCTGCTGGACTGGTGGTCACAGCACCAGGATCATCCATATCCCAATGTGAGTTTCTTTCAATGTGTCCTTTCCATTGCTTCTTTATTTTGACATATTGCTTCGTTGTGCTGGACAGGGAGACGAAAAGTCTAATCTGGCGCAATCCACCTGGCTGAAACCAAGGCAGATAAACAACTGGTTTATAAACCAGCGCAAGCGGCACTGGCCACAGGCAGCGCGCGGGGAATCGTCACAGCAGCGACATTCCAAATCGAGGAAACTCTCCACGACGAAGAAAAAATAAACGAGCGAGAACTTTTCAGTGCAAACAAATAGCTTGTATAGAATCGAATCTCAAAGACAAGATATTTCAGTAAGCCAGAAATCTCTCTCCAAAGCATCAGGAGCGGTGAGATTCACTGACATAGTGGATGAGGTGAAAACTGGTAATGTTTCGTCTCTTCTCGCATTATTTAGCTTCAAATCGTTCCCGAGCCAACCTTTTATTTCTAGTCCAAGAACCCCTGATGTTCCTGGTTAAGGTGTTATTAAGGAAATCGCAAAGCTCGACTACTCAGGTATTGTATATAGAGTTGATAAAAAAACATGAGAAGAGTGCGTTCTATCATCAAGCTTTGGGCGTCTAGATGGGATCATTAGCACAGAAGTATGTTGGCGAACTTCGAGTTGATAACAATAAAACACGCTGCTTCTTATAGCTGGGGCCAACCTCTATACACACGTCTCTCAGACCGGCAGCCACACGATTGACTGGACGCTCAATTCTTCCGTATATGACCTCCCCTTGGCGGCAGCCTTTCACAGGTTTGAAGAAAGCCCAGATAAACCTTGTCACTTTTATCGATACTCTATGTCACGAAATTTATATAAGTAACATGGAGTGCTTGATCTTCTCTCCATAATCTACACAAAGCTTTCAGCCAAAGTTGAAACTTACTTGAAGTTACCTTCATATATGTAGTATGGGGACAAAGAATCACCTACGGAGGGTGAGAATACACTCTTCCAAGGCTTTTTCTGCACGAAAGAAAGGTGAGATTTCTAAGACCTTGTAAAAATTTGCAAACCCATTTTCCCGCAGATAGTTCAAACACCCTCCAAAATTAATGAGAGATTCTAGAAAACTTGCCAGCAGAAATCTGTAGAAGGATCGACGGCATCTCGTTTTTCAGGCTCTGGGAAGCTTGTAACACCATCCACAACTTCGGAGATGATTTCATAGGGGAATGCAAATGCACTGTAGTCGACGGCATACTCCCCTTGTAAAAACGAATGGTAGCATTTTTGATATTGCATGAGAGCTTCTCGGATGGAAATCGAACAAAGATTGCGGGTATGCATTGAATTGAGCAGTCTACCTGAAACAAGTGATACAGTTATTTGATCACTGCATATCTATAAATCAGAGTCGAAAGTTCTTAAAACTCTCTATGCTCTAGCGACTGTAAAAACGATTCTTTGCAGTACATAAGCTTTTAGTCAACAAGAAAATTTATAAAGATTGACAAAACTTCAAAACCCATATGCTTGTACTGTACACTATACACAATCAGTGGTTTTTTTTATCCTGGCACTTATGCCACAGTCCTCGTCAAATCTCGTGCTCGCTTCTCACGGATCAACGCTCTTTTCCTTGAAGCGGTGTTCTTGGCAGCAGCAACAGCCTGCCTTCTCCTCTCTGGAAAATCAAAGGAGTGAAGTTGAATCATAGAATAAATCTAGAGATTACGATATTACTGTACCTGTTGCTGCTGCTTTGGTCTCTCGAGCAGCCTCCCGAGCGGCGACCCTGTGAACCGGATTGATGGGATGCCGGAACCGCACCATAGATACTTGAAGCGACGCCTTCATATGCTTGAACTTCTCGGCCATTTTCGCTCGCACAGTCGCCATTCTCTCGCCACTCGCGGCTCTCATGTCCACGAACTTCACCATTGGGCTCGTTACCTTGTTCTTCACCACTGCCCCGGTCGTGCTCTTGTGCTTCTTAGCTGCGGGCGCTACTTTCCTCGCCATTCTAGCGAAAACTCGACGGGATCTCTACGAGAAAACGTAAGATCGAAAGAGAGGTGGAAGAAATTCGAGAGGAGGACGAAGATGGGAGACCCTTCCTAGAGCTAGAGCAAAAAAAAACTCTATCCCACACCTCTGATAGATTGGTAGCTCTCTAGTGTGTAGATAGTTCCCCAGTGGAGAGGCAGCTTTGGGTTTTAAACCATCGCCCAGCGTAGCGATCTTGCGACGCGTGTCCGCGGTTGGCGTGAAGTGTCACAAGGACGCGTGTCGCACATCCCCCAACTTACGGGCTCTACGTGGCAATTCTTCATATCCAACGTGGCGGCGATTTACTCCTGGCGTGGCTTCTTACTTTTCACCTCTGGCTCTGGAGGAACAACCAAGGTAAAAACCAGAATGTACCAGAGAACAAGGAGTTCTTACTTGAGATGAGCGCCTTTGGCCGGGTTTTAAACAAGATCTTGTGCCGTACAACGCCCACCACTTCCAAATCCGACGAGGATGGCGCTTCATCTACTCGGGGGTTTTGAGATTTGGAGCTTCGGAGAACGAGCAATGGCTTCTTAAGCGTCATTTTGCGGCCTTCGAGCTCGTGATAGCCCACAGTGAAGGAGAACTTGCCCTGAATCGATCGAGAGATTTCCAATGTGAGCAAGATTTTCATCGATTTTCACACATACCTCGCTTGCCCGGCAAAGCGATCCAATCTCCAGGCCCTGGAGCTGCTGCTCGGGGTTCTGGAGCTCGATCGAGCCCTGCAGCTCGATGATCGCCCACTGCTTGCATTGGGCGCCACAATCGCAGCGCACCTGGATTATCATTCTCTCTTCGTTCTTCGTTTTTCGGTCTAGGGCAAATCTCCTTTCTCACTGTGCGTTTTAGGGTTTTAGCGCCAGAGAGGCGAGCTCCACTCTCACAGGTGAGCTAGCGATCGCTGTACGATCCATGGAAAGAATGCAGCTGGTGTGTGTGTCCGGGCACACGCTCCTGGCGCTGCTCTTCCTCGTCGCGGCTTACATCGATCTGTGCGACGCGGCCTCCGTCTTCGATGTCTATCGCGCGATACAGTACGATTTGCGAGGGATTCCAATGGGGTCGCGGCGCGCGAGCTTGAATCACCACGCTAGCTCCGGACTGTCTGTGCCTGGATCCGACATTACCAGGTCTGTCGTGATTCTTCCCATTGCAAAGGTCAACATTACGCTCCTCAATGGTAAGATGGATGTTCAGGTCTAGCCTTTTGGTTTTCTATCGGATTTGTTGCAAACGTACCTGTGCCAATGCTTCAGAGTATCTTCAAGGAAAGCGAATCTTGGGTGGACTCTTGCTCTTGCTCCCGGAGAAAGGCCATGGCGACGATAACAAAGACGAAGATGCGGATGAAAATCTCCAGGTCGAGCGTGACCTTGAGAATTGGATCATCAAGAACAACGTTCCTGTAAGTTTGCCGATGTTTTCTATGACAAGGCCGGGGCTTAAGGTTTTTTTTTCTTTGACAGTATCCTGTTTACTTTGTCTACGAGACCCCAAGTCTCAAAGCTTTGTTGGATGAAGTTATAGCGAACGATCTAGCGGGGAAGCCTGCCACTGCCACCACTGGAGGGTAAGTGATTTTTTCTGCGACTGTTTGAAAACCTTCCTGACTGGGATTCTATTCAAGGTTTAAGCTAGTTATTTCCGGTCCTGAGCCCAGAAAAATTCCACCTCCATCGCTCGTTAACATCCAGGTAACGAGAATACTTTCAAAATAGTTGTCTTCTGGTTTTTACGTTTCTACAACTTGACAGGCATGGCTACCTGGACTGAGAAGCGAGGGTGATAGTTCTGTTGTCCAAACTATAGCTATAGTAGCATGGTATGATACCTTTGGGGCGGCTCCAGTTGAGTTTGTGTTTTTTCTCATCGCAGTGGACTCTTCGTTGACCTCTGGATTCGTGATGGATGCACAGGGGATTCCTGCTGGGACTGATAGCAACGGAAGTGGCGCTGTCGCACTCCTGGAGATTGCTCGGCTATTTTCTCGTCTGTATGCCAATCCGAAAACGAGGGGTCGGTACAACCTTCTCTTTGCCTTGACTGCTGGAGGGCCTTACGATTACGAGGGTACTTCTAAGGTACGCTTGAGTTCATACAACTTTGTTTTCGATTGTTTTGGTATTTTTTTCACAGTGGTTAAAGAGCTTTGACCAACGGCTTAGGGAGAGCATCGACTATGCGATATGCCTCAATTCTCTTGGCTCTATATCTGGGGAAAAATTGTGGTTGCATGTTTCTAAACCACCAGAAAACGCTTATATCAGACAAATACACGAGGTTTATTTGATAAGTGCTTTTGTCGGAATTCGTTTCATTATTCTTGTTTTTGCAGGGACTTTCTGAAGTAGCGACAGAGTTGGGACTAACGGTCGAGGTTAAGCACAAAAAGATCAACATTTCAAGCTCACGGGTGAGAAATTCTTGTCTAGCTGCATCTTTTGGATTAAGCTGAATTTGTTTTCCATTTGTCAGGTCGCTTGGGAGCACGAGCAATTTTCCAGGCAGAGAATAACGGCTGCCACGTTGTCGGAGCTTGAAACTCCTCCAGAGCTTCTAGAAAATGCGGGAAGTATTGTGGACACGAGGTAATTATTTTACAGAAACTTTGTGTGAGCACAGACGTCTCAAATTGTTGTACAGGGCTAACATCACGCAAGTGATCCTGAGCACCAAGCTCGTTGCAGAATCTTTAGCTGTATGTCACATTTTCTTTGGTTCTTTTTTCTCTTGTATTTAGTCGAGCACACTTTTGCAGAGATACATATACGATCAACAAGACAAGCATATAACAGTCTTTGCCGACGGGAGTAATCTAGCAGTCAGCCGTTCATACGTTCAAGGTTGGTTGAACTTACTCTCGCGAACGCCTAGAATGGCCCCATTTTTGTCCAGAAACTCTCCAATCATTGCTGCCTTTCACAAGGTACGCGCTGTTTCATCATTCCTTTTGCATCGCTAACGTGTATTTTGCAAGCAGGAACTTGCGGATCGCATCGAGGACGTGAAAATCCAACACGAGACAATGGACTCATCCTTCACGTTTTACGACTCAACAAAGTTCGTTCTCAGCATTTTCCAGGTCGGTTTTGCATCTCCTAAAACATGTTTAACATGATTTCGCTATCCAGGTCGCGAGCGTGACATTCGATCTGGTAGTTATGCTGGCTGTTGGCTCATACCTCGGGCTTCTTTTTGTGATTGCACTTGTAACAACAAAGGTAGTGACAAATTTTGCTGCAAACAGCGCTCATAGTTTTCTTATCCAGGGATTGGACGACCTTTTCCGAAAACCACCTTCCTCGAGGAAGATCAAGGGAACGTGAGCGTGTTCGAAGACAAAGAGAAACTTTGGCCATTTTGTAAGCAGCTGTTATTTTGGATCGCTGTGTTTTCACGTCTAATGTGTTAGGGGCTCTCACTCGTGAAATCCAAACACTAAAATATACAGACGAAGAGATAAAAGAATTCGGTTCCTTCACTGGTTCTCAGCGGCCCTTAGCTCGGCCGCAGCAATCTCCGTGTCAACCAAAACTATCAAGTCCCGTGCAATGTGCTTGGCCACCGAGATCATGTCCGTGACAACGCTGGGATCCAAACCTCCGTCACCTCGTTTCGTCAAGCCGAGAATCAAACCTTTGCTGTTCACAGCCACCGACACAGCCGACGACATTCCCATCTCTTCCTCCGGAGTTGCGTCCACAATGTAGTGCCGGCCAATCTTCGAGAAAGTTCACAGTTTCAGCCAGAGGAGAAAGGAAATCGAAGAGAAGAACCGCACCTTGGTGAGAGTTATGATCAGTGGCACTTTGGAAGCGTCGAGCCGAGCAAACTCGTCTGGATTGTCCCCAACTTCCAGGTCCGCATCGTCCTCCGAGGCCGTGTTTCCGGTAACTTTGACGCTTGGAATGCCAGTGTTGCTCAAGGCGGCCTAGAGGAACAGAGTTACAACACTTGCAGATCTTCCATCACTTGCCTTGACACCGATGGACAGAGCGTCGAGAAGATTTCCATCCGAGTTTACAACCAGGCAGTCGACGAAGAGCTCCCAGCAAAACTTGGACGCGACAATTCCCAGCGTGCTCAGATCGATCGCCGCTCCTGCCGAGATGAGAGAGGAAAAGTAGGAAAGTTTCAAGGCTTGGAAGCTTGGAAGATGGATGGATTACCAGCACCGCTTGGTCCACCAACGAAGCAGCGTTGCAAAGCTCGCGAAAGCTCCATGTTTAGATCCTCTCCTCCTCGTCCCTGCTCGAGAAAGAAACTTAGAAAAACACTGTAGTGGAACCTTCCGATCACCTCAAACTCGGGTCCAGCGGTAGCCGAGCACTCCACCATAACTTCAATGCTGCCATAGTTTGGTCGACAGCTGCGAGGCGATCCAAGCTCTGCCTAAGAACAAGGAGCAAAACTAAGAAAAAAATTTCTCTTCTCTTTTTTCCATCCATCACCTTGACGCTAACAATCAAGTCTGTGCCTCCAAGACGAACGCGAGCCGAGCCATTGGCCTGATCAAACCAGTGTAATTTCGATCGATAAACTAAAGAGAGAGGGAACTAGCGCAAGCTTCCATCGTGGCAAAGCGATAGAGATAGAGCAACAGACACACAAAGAGAGGACAAAGAAGATCACTCTCACGCTAAGGAAGAAAATGGGAGTGATTTCTTTCTTACCTGGGGGATGATTCCCACTTGGATGGAGAGATTGCGGAAGTGGTAGCGCCCGCGGCCATCCGATCGCAAGTCGTGCTTGACGCCTCCTTCGATGTAATCGAGCTCGGATCTGGAGAGCGCGACCATTCCCCCGTCTCGGGGTTTTAGGGTTTTAGAAAGAACAAAGCAAATTAAGGATGAGCGTCGCGACTCTAAAGACCTTCATACTTATCCAGAGAGAGCTCTTTCTTAGTTTGGAATAGAACGAGAGAAGATCGACCGAGCAAAGAAGAATTTTTCGATTCAATCCCCCATTTTCCAGGTAAAAAAGCTCGCTTTGCTCGATCTATGACACCGAGCGAAGCCTCCGGAGGATGAGGATCCTGATCCTGCTCGGCAGCGGAGCCTCTCTCACCAATTCACTCAAGAGCCTCACCACCGTCGCGAAGTAGTCGCCGATCAAGTGAACCAGCAGCGCCACGAGTATCATTTCCTTATCCAAATCAATCACCCTTCTTCTTCGTTCTTCTTCGAGCTCCTTTTGCTTTGCTCTCTTCTTATCAGCAAATCATCTGGAAGCGATCCTCTGATCAAATCCAAGCTCGAGAGATTAAGGAAACAAAGGAAAACCACTTACCTCTGGAGAAGAAGAATAGTTTTTACGCTGGCCACCACTCCACGAAGATCATGACGCTGTAGTGACGGCGACGCTGTGGAGAAGCTCTCCTCTCTTTTTTTTTTCTTGGCTCCGTCAGACCCCTCTCTCCCAAATGGGCTTCCAGAATTTGTCTCCGCGCTTTTGGATGGCGACCATGCACCCGTGCATGCAGCCACGTGTAAACCGCCATAGCCGGAGCTTAAGAAACTTGGCTCTCTCTCACACTCATGGCTTATCCAGCCAAGCCGCCAGTTTAGCCGCGCTCTCCGCCTGGAACCTGTCAAACCCCTCCTGAATCTCTGTCGAGTTCCCAGGAATCTCTCCTTCCCCTGCTGGCGCTTCCGATCCTTCCGTCTCCGGAGTTTTACTCGTCGTAGAAATCGTGTCCAGCACTGCTCGAACGGGTTTGTTACTCGAGTTGTCGCTGGAAAGTTTGAGTTCTTCCGTGGATCCTGTGGGTTTGTCCCTGTCCTCTTTGCTGCTGCTAGAGTCGCTCCATCCAATGCTGCCTACTCGCTGAGAGGCCGACTCCAAAACCAAGCGAGCGTAGCCGTAAGGAGATGGAGAAGAAGCTGCCGGAGCTTCAGCTGGAGGGGATGGCGGCGTGTCTGGTGTTGGAGAGGACGAGGCTGGAATTGGAGAAGGAGGTTTCCGAGTGAAGCTGCTGGCTCGATCCACGGCCGAGTCCCATAAGTTTCTCGCGTAGTTTGTGGACGAATCGGAGGACTTGCTTGTTGGGGACTCCTCGGACTTGAACGGGGAGGAGACGAGCTTTTTAGCGTTTTTAGCCATCTCCGAGACCGAGTAGCTTGATTCCTTGCTCCTGCAAAACACAACTCTCTTCTTAGCGACCAAAAAGACTTTTTTTCTGAAACAGATCGCTGAAAAACATGTTTTTGCAAAAAGTAAGAACTCAAACCTGGATGGTTGGAGGGCTTGGATCGAAGAGTTGAGACGTTTCATCATTCTCTCAATCACCGGAGGCCCGACTCCTTTGAAATTTCTGACAGTAGCGAGCGCGTCCTTTGCATCCTCAGTGCTGAGCCCCGAGTCGTGAGCGCAATCGCCTACTTGATCCTGGCAAAAGCTCCCACAGTTCGCAGAGAATTCGTCGCGAGGACAGTACCTTGAGAGAAACAATCGCCGGGACAGCCTTGTGGACGTGCTGCTGGACAAAGTAAAGCCCCACGGAAGGCTCGTTCGCCATTTGCTTCACCATGTCCGCCGCCAGATCGTGAGCTGCCAATCGCAAAATCGAATCGAGCCTACAGCGAATTCGGGCATTTACCTTGCTGGAGTGCCTCCCCAAGCTTGGCGTCCATGGCTCTCAAGAACCCTAATTTCTGGACCAAGTTATCCCAAGAACCCTAATTTCTGGGCAAAATATTTTATCTGGTAGGGCTTAGGCGAGGAACTCCAGCTTCGCGGTCGCATCCACGCTGGTAAGCTCCGCAGGGATCACCATGAGGCCGTCCAGATCTCTGCGCGCCACCATCAGCGCCAGGCTCTTCTCCCCGGGGAGCTCCCGATTCATGAGCGTCCAGGCTGCGAGCAAATCCGCGACGCCACAGCCAGCCCCGCCGCCGCCCCCGGCCACAGAGAGGACGAGCTTTGGCGGACTCAAGGACGAGGACAGGATCTTCACCAATCTCTACGGGATCCACGACCCTTTCCTCAAGGGCGCCATGGCCAGGGGCGATTGGCACCGCACAAAGGACCTGGTGCTCAAGGGCCCCGACTGGATCGTGAACGAGATGAAGAAGTCTGGATTGAGAGGCCGAGGAGGGGCGGGCTTTCCATCCGGGCTCAAGTGGTCCTTCATGCCAAAGGTCTCGGATGGACGCCCGTCCTACTTGGTGGTGAACGCCGACGAGAGCGAGCCGGGGACTTGCAAGGACAGGGAGATCATGCGGCACGATCCACACAAGCTCGTCGAGGGCTGCTTGATCGCCGGCGTTGGAATGCGAGCGAGAGCCGCGTATATCTACATCCGTGGAGAGTACGTGAACGAGAGGAAGAACTTGGAGCGCGCGGTGAAAGAGGCCTACGCCGCTGGCTACATTGGCAAGAACGCTTGTGGATCCGGCTATGACTTCGACATCCACGTCCACTTTGGAGCCGGAGCTTACATCTGCGGCGAGGAGACCGCGCTGCTCGAGAGCCTCGAGGGGAAGCAAGGGAAGCCGAGGCTCAAGCCACCGTTTCCAGCCAACGTCGGGCTCTACGGCTGCCCGACCACCGTCACCAACGTCGAGACGGTGGCGGTGTCGCCGACCATCCTCCGCCGGGGGCCCGAGTGGTTCGCGAGCTTTGGCCGGAAGAACAACTCGGGGACGAAGCTCTTCTGCGTGTCGGGGCACGTAAACAAGCCATGCACGGTGGAGGAGGAGATGAGCATCCCGCTCAAGGAGCTGATCGAGCGGCACTGCGGGGGAGTGAGAGGCGGCTGGGACAACTTGCTGGCGATCATCCCCGGGGGATCCTCGGTGCCGCTGCTGCCGAAGAAGATCTGCGACGACGTGCTCATGGACTTTGACGCGCTCAAGGCGGTCCAGTCGGGGCTGGGGACCGCGGCGGTGATCGTCATGGACAAGTCGACGGACGTGGTGGACGCCATCGCCAGGCTCTCGTATTTCTACAAGCACGAGAGCTGCGGCCAGTGCACGCCGTGCCGGGAGGGGACGGGGTGGCTGTGGACGCTCATGGAGAGGATGAAAGTCGGGAACGCGTACCTGGAGGAGATTGATATGCTCCAGGAGGTGACCAAGCAGATCGAGGGGCACACCATCTGTGCGCTCGGGGATGCGGCGGCGTGGCCGGTGCAAGGATTGATCCGGCACTTCCGGCCGGAGCTGGAGAGGAGGATTTTGGAGCGTGCCAAGCGCGAGAAGCAGGCGGTGGCTGCCACGGCTTGAGCGAGCGATGGAGAGCTGGCTATGGTGGAAGAAGGAAGGACGATTCACACAAGTGACAATGACGAAGAAGAAGAAGCCAGTGGAATAACAAAACGAACTCACAATGTTTTGTATCTATATTGTTGTGTTATACATCACGTATCGAAAGGAATAAGTTATAGAAACCATAGCCTTGCGATCATGTTCTATATGATCATAGCAACCATCCTTGCGATCACACTGATCGCAAGTCTATGATAAAACTATATCCTTCTTCCTTACGCTATGGAAGAAGGATATAGATCGAGAAGAAAGCTATGGAAGCTTGTTCTTCCAAAATAGTTGTGGTCCTGTGACAATGTACAACAAAAACGTAGGACCATCGCGAAGAGTATCAAAGTAAGAACCGCGGCAGTAAGACTTTCAGCCTGTGCTTAGCAGTCTCTCGTATCGATCCTTTGGAAATAGTTCTCGCAAGAACTTCTTCCACTTGTCCAGGCTTTCCTCCTCGCTCACTTCGGCTGAGTCTTCTTCTTCCTCGTCTTCCTCGTCTGGCGATGGCGAGTGCGACCTTGAGATCTCGGCCTGGTTCTCAGCGTCGCTCTCGTCGGTGTCTCCCACGGAGACGTGGTCGAAAGTGCCGTAGGACTGCGAGGGAGAGTCGTGAGCGTGGGGGATGTTAAGCGTTTTTGCTCGTTCCATGGCGGCCTTGTATTGTTCCATGTGTTCTTCCTGTATCGAGTGCTGCCGGACCATCTTGTTGGGCGTTGGAGATTGCATTGTCGCTGTTTCTTCCATCAGCTGTATCGAACAAACAAGAGCTTCACTTGGAAGAAAAGAATCGAGAGTTTCACGTACTTCCAAGGCCTTGGCACCTTCTCTGTGGATCCACACGATGGAGTGATCTGAGGTAGCGCTGCTGGACAAAACTATGCGCTCGAATCTCCCGTCCACGGGAACCGCGGTCTTCACGACTGGAGGATATGTTCCACACCTGGTAAGTTTACGCTGATCCAGATGAGAAAGTACACCACGAGAGACGAAAAAGAGAGGAAAACTACCTGCAAACTTTGCGCTCCACTATGTGATAGATTCTTCCGGGAGTGTAGAGCCTTCGGGGATCTTTGAGCATCTTGGCCTCCGAGAGGAAGGTGTCTCGAACGCAAATGATGCAAAGCAAGCACGGCAAGCTTGTAAAAAAAAACGAAGAAAGAACTTAGAAACGAGAACATGGAACTAAACTTGCTCTCACCAGAAGAGGGACTTGAACATGTCCTCTAGAGGCGTCGCAGTCCTGGGAAGAAAATCATCCTGCATGGAACTTGTATATCTTCTTTCAAGAGACAAACTTAGAGAAGTTTCAATCCTTTACCTGGAGAATCACGGAGTTGATCACGTCGGCGTACCTCACAGCCAGATTCAACGACATGCATCTCGCAGGAGCGATCGCATAGCACCTGATCTTCTCCTTCGCAATGTTTCCCACCAAGTTCCTGTTCTTGACGATCAAAACCGTGAGAAGAGCCGCAACCCCGGATCCCAGCGAGTGCCCCGTGCAAGTGAGCGTGAACGAAGGATTCTCCACAACGAGCTGCTTGAGAAGCTTCACCTCCTTGTTGAGAACCCAGGCCGCCGACTTGAGCAATCCATGGTGGACGTAGCCACCCTCGAACATCTGCTTTCCCAGCTTGTTGTCCAGTAGCACCGCGTAGTCGCTCTCCTTGACGAGATTCAAGCCCCGGATCGCCATGACAATGTCGCAGTTCTCGCGATCCAAGTAGATCAGATAAGGTGGCGCTTTGCCGCGCGTGTCCTTGTAGCTCACTCTCTTCACCACGTCCTGGAGCTTGATTCCATAGCCACCCGGAGGAGCCCAGCGTGGATTCGCGAGGTCTTTCTCGTAAACCGCGAGAACGAGACGACACATGTGTGGAACCGGCTTGAAATCCTCAAACTCGGCCTCGGCCCAGCCTGGAAGTTATAACTTATTGTCAGAAAAGATGAAAGATCACACAGTATGAAATCTCACGCAAAGAAAGAAGAATGAAAGATCACTCTCGAAACTCGAACGAACATTATGAAATCTCACGCAAAGAAAGAAGAAAAATCAGTCACTCCATCGCAAAGAAAGAAGAATGAAAGATCACTCTCGAAAGAACAGTATGAAAGCTGACGCAAAGAAAGAAGGAAAATCAATCACTCGAAAGAAGAATGAAAGATCACTCTCGAAAATAACAGTGGCAAAGAAAGAAAATCAATCACCCTGGATCGCAAGGAATTACCTCGACTATCGTCTTCTCCGGATCGAATGCAGCGCTTCCAAGCCCAGTGCGCACAGCCAGCCAAGTAGACGCACTCGATCACCGGGACTCCGATAATCCCTCCCATTCTCAGCCATGGATCAAATTACCATCGCCTCGTCTTCTTCCTGCCGGATTCGATTGGCCTCCTCCTCGTCCATCAATCCCCCGTGAGCTCTAGCGCCGCCGTGGCACAACCCAGATACGAGAGAGGCGAGATCTCGCCGCCACCGCCGCCGCCACGGCTGCTTCCACTGGATCCTGCCTAGCTCCTCCATACCTGATCGAGCGGGATGGACGCATTCACTCCATGGAGCTCCGATCGATCGAGACGCTGCTCCAGCATGATTCTCGTGAGCGCTCTGGAATATCTCTCTCCGGAAGAAAATTCGCGACCATTCTAATGTTTTAGAAGTTTTAATTAATGTCACGTGTCCACATCCAGTGCACAGTCAACCGACGGCAATGATTAAAAAGAAAGAATTCTCAGAAACCATAATCACGAAGAAAAAAAGAACGAGTAGAATCTATGAAGGAAAAAAACGCTTCATTAAAAACGAAGCTCCCTGCTTCATCTTGCTACTAAAAATCGATCGCTCCACACTACTACTACACTCACTCACCTCGACAATACCAGGCTCGCCACTGGCGGCAGTGGACTTCCAAACATCGTGGAAGAACTCTTGAGCGAGGGGCTGCGAATGGAAGCGTTGGTGGCGGCGGCGCTGCTAGCGATCCTCGGCTTCTTGTTTACGTTGTTCCATCCTTCCTGCTCCATGTCTAGCTCGCAGTCACTCTCCTCCACGCTAGCTTCCTTCGAGTGCTTGCACTTGAGACCGCCGCTGCCACCGCCACCATCGCCAGCGCAGGCTTCTTCCTCTTCTCCGCTGCCTCCTCCGGCCTTTCTCTTGCGGCTGGAATCGTCGGACGAGCACCTGGTCAAAAACTTGTCGGCATTATCTTCCTCTTCCCGTAGCTCCTCGGCTGCTTCCACTATGCTTATCATCCGGTCTATGTTTCCTTCCTCATATCTATTCTGATATCTACAACTCTGCGACACCGTCAGCGGGTCCCTGCTGCCGCACACGATTCCCATGGCCGACACGGCCTCCGGATCGGCCTTCACGTTGCACCACTGGCTGTTTACCCAGTCCCTCGAGACACGAAGATCGGATGTCTTGAAAACCTCTGCATCACCTTCGTCTAGAAACGAAAACGATACGAAGTCAGCCCGCAGCTAAACGACATGGAAACAAAGAAAACTCTTACCAGGAAAGTAGACACGAACTTCATTTGCTGTTACCCTGCCGATCACGACTCCTTCCCACCATCCGTCATTCCACCAGACATCAACTGGGGTGCCAAACGAGCAAGCCACAGCTTCCGGGCCAGTGGCGGGACAAGGCCTGAGAGCAGGCCTCCTGTGAGCCCGGATGTTCAGCTTGTCCAACTGTGCTACTTTAGACGTCGACACCCATTCCTGAAACAAGCAACAAAACCAACAGCGTAAAACTACTGCTCAGAAACCAAACTGGATTACCTCGAGATTTTCCTTGCCATCATCGTCTTGGAGATCATCGTAGCGAACTCTCACGCGCCTGGACGTCTTACCGACGATCACACCTATGAACCAGCACCCCCTCACACCACTGTCCTGGCAGAGTATCTCAACCTTGTCGCCAACTTCGAAGCTCGCTCTCGTCGGATCCACGTCTGACAACCCATTCCCTTCTCCATCAGTCGTCGGAGTCGAACTATTACTGTGCCCTTTATCAACTCTTCTCCTACGGTACCTTGTCAACCGCGGCCCCCGGCCACCACCATTCTCTTCGTCTTCGTCGTCATCACTAGCCAAGTCCGGCGATCCCCGAGAGGACGAAACACCAAGCGCTGCGAGAGCCTTTTGTTCCCAGTAGCCTTCCACACCGCAGATGTTTAACGGCTTAATCCCGTCGTTGTCAAACTGCCTCGAGCAAACGTGAATGAGCTCCTGGGAATCGGGAAGAAACAGCGGGCATTTCTCGAAGTGCTCGGGTGCCAGAACTGTAGCAAGACCATCTACACATTCAACACTAATTACTTGCGGAAACTGAGTAAAAAACACCTCTCGCGGATGAGGTGGCGGGGCTGGGATTTTGCAAGCCAGCTCGCTGGTCTTATGAAACCATCGAACACGGAGCTTCTTCCTCAGCTTTTTATCCTCGTACATGTCCTCTATGTACGCAATATGGTGCTCGTTCTCCTCGGACATCACAAAAACAAAGCTTTTCACCTACGTACAAGCAAGCACCCTGTCAAAAAGAAACGCAGAAAGTATATCAAATAACACCCACTGCTATTGTAATTCCGTTCCTTCGAAAGGACTTGTAATGCTTCAAGCGTTTGCGACAAGTCCAGCTCGATCCCACCCAGAAAACGTTCGTCACGGACTTCTTCGAGTCCTGTAAAACAACTATATGAGCAAAGCCCAGCAATCAAAGCAAGAGCTAGTGTAACTTACGTGAAGACGCTTCCCACCATCTGGACTGTCTTCCGTGGCAGCAGTCTCAACTGGACAATGCGATCGTGTTAGAGAACAACCAACAAAGGAAGCAAAAGACGAAAGCGCTACCTGAGACGTGAGAATTCGAGCGACAAGGAGAGGACGCACAAGACTTCGATAGCAAAGAGGAGAGCCAGTCCACAACTTCACGACGAGCACGCCACTTGAAATTCGCGGTGGTGCTCTTGTCCAGCCCAGCAAGCGGGAGAAAATCGTCGCACACCACATACACCATATGCCGGACGCTGCGCTCGGTGCCCACCACCGCCAGCGTCGCCTGCCCCTGGCGATCCTTGAGATAGTAGTGCACGACCCTGCTCCCACGGTCATTGGAAACAAACGTCTCCTCCCACTCCACGAATCGCCCAGGACCGCTGCCGAGGGGCGATCCAGAGCCATGCATGGCGGAGTGGAAATCACAGCATCAATTGGAAGGTGTGGGAGCGGAGCGGTTGCTGGCTTGCTTGGACCCTAACGAACCCCTACAACGATCGCGGAGAACCCCCAGACCACCATTCCGGGCGCCACCACCAGAGCCAATCGCCGCCAAATCTCCTCGTCGAGCTCCTCGCTGCCCCCGCGGCGCCGCCGATTGCCGATAATCCGAGCGCCGCTACTCGTGACACCCCCGCTGCTGTCGCTGTACGCATCGTCCCCTTCCCCGATCGAGCACAAACCCTAGGCGCTGGCCGAGCCCTAAACACACACACTGTGAGGCGCGTCCATAGCCAAAAGCATGAGATTGGCTCGACGTGCGTTGACGGGTACGGAAGTGTAAGGTGGAGCGCGCCGCCCGCGTGGAAATTTTGGATTTGGGGTTCGAATCTCGCCAAAACTGGCGCGAATATTTAGGGTAAGAAACCTCCAGTTTAAATTCAAACTTTAAATTTTAAATGCTTGCTACTCTTTCTTCAAGCTTTCCACAAACACCTGGAAGGCCCTGTGATCCAAGCTCTCTCTCACCTTGTTCTTGAGCGATCGAGCTCTCTCGCGAAGATCATCGCTCTCCATCACCTCGCGCACAGCGCGCTCGATTTCCCCGCTCTCGGCGATCCCCTCCCTGTTCTCGCGGATGTCCACGCCGATCCGGAGGCCGTCCACCACGAACCGGCAAATCGCTGGCTGATCCGCGACGAATGGCCAGCACAAGAGCGGCACCCCCGTTACTGATATGCTCTCGGTCACCGAATTCCAGCCGCAGTGTGTCAGGAATCCTCCCACAGCTGGATGCGAGAGGATGAAATGCTGCGGCGCCCATTCCGGAATGATCAGCCCACGCTCGCTGGTCCTCTCCTGGAATCCCTTCGGAAGAACACTCGCCAGGAACTTCTCGGTATCGGCCTCGGGGTCGGGGACTGGGAGCACCCATAAAAAGGCCTTTTTGCTCGACTCGAGAGCCAAAGCTAGCTCGGACATCTGCTTCTCCACGATTCCGATCCAGCTCCCGAAGCTGATGTAGAGCACTGATGATTTTTCCTGCTTGTTGAGCCACGCCTCGCACTGAAGATCGCGGGAACTCTGGAGGAACGTCGACTTGCGAAACTTATCAGCGTTTGCTTTGATCTGAGACTGATCGAGCAGATGTTCTGGAATGAGAGGCCCAACCGGAAACAGCTTGATCTCCGGATACACGGCTCGCACTGCGTCGATCACCTTTCCTTCGAGCTCGTAGCAAGTGTTGAGAAGAATCCCTTTGCAGCCGAGTAGAAACCGCCTGTAGCTTTCTCCCCCGGCGAAGAAGGTGTCACTCTTATCCTTGTGCTCTTTGGAAACCTCGTTCCACTTTAGCGGTGGAAGTCCGGGGACTCTGATGACACCTTCCTTCTCGGCCTCCATAGCCAGTGTCTCCAAGCTTTTACCTTCCTTGTTCGCGTTGAGGTGCAAACCGATAGCCAAGTGTGATGCCGCGGCTGTGTAGAGGACATATCTGGGAATCCGGAGCTCGTCTATCACTGATGTCGTCCAAGGAAAGAGAAGATCGACTACTACTGCCGATGGTGAAACTGTAGAAGGATCTTCTAGCATTTCCCAAAGGAAATCCCGGAGAGGGCCCTCGAAAGTGTCAAAGTGAACGCTGTTGGTCTGAGACTTGCGAATGCCCGGCATGGTGACCGTCGCTGGTAGCTGGAGGTCCGGAGTGGGAAGAGTTGCCAACTTTATGTCCAGGCCTTCAATAGCCGATGAAGTGACCATAGCGAGAGCCGACTTCGAAGGAAAGAGCAGTGTCACCGAGACCCCAAGCTTGGCGAGCTGCTTCGCCAGATTCATGAAGGGATTGATATGTCCCTTCCCTTGGAAAGTGAAGAGAACTACATGAGCTTTGCTGCCGCTGCTGCTCCTCTCGATCGGCATTTTCCTTTCTTAATCGAGACCGAAGGATCCAAGAACACTGAGCTCGATCGCCACCTGAAAGAATGTTTATAGAAGTGTGATAAAAAGAGCCTTATCTCACGGGGTTCCTGAGAAATTTAAGGCACCGAAACTGTGACAGAGCACTCTCTGGATCATTATCATAAATGCCACCTGCTTATCAGCCGAAGCTTCGATTGGTTATAGCTAAAATAGAAACTTACCTCAGCTGAGGAGAGTCAGGCTGATTACGTGCTCAATATCTCCCAGGCTTAACTTGTAATCACCGTGGACAAGAACTTTCGTCCCGGCCTCGTTCGTCAGGCCGAGGTCCTTGCAGGTATCGACATCAAACTCCACTTTCGCACACCGTCCTGCTATTAAATGCTGCCTCTTGAAAGAAATTAGCTGCTTCCTGGGAGGCGATAGACTGCTACTCGCAGCTGGCGGGATGGCGTACAGGAGCGAGATATGGTCGCTATCTCGTGTCCCTGTGTTGCTGATGTAGGCTACCACTTTAAAAGCCAGAGCCTCGCACCCAGTGTAGTCTATAGGAAATTGTCGGGCTCCGTCTTCACGAAGAGGTGTTCGAATTGCCACAGTGTTACGAGCGGTGATGTTACTCGGCGCGCAAAAGTTTGTGTAGGTGAAGTTGGTGTAGCTCAAGCCGTGGCCAAATTCATAGACGTTTTCTCCGGTGTAGAAGCGATAAGTTCTGCCGGGAAATCCTGTTGAAGTGTTTGGACGCAAATGCATGTTGAGTATTGAAACATGTTCTGCGAACGCCTGAGGATACCAAGTCATAGGAAGCCTTCCAGCTACAAAAAAAAAATTAAAATTAAAAAAAGAGTTCCATGGAAACTCGCTTAAGAGTACAAGGAGCCGTACCTGGATTGTGATCTCCAAATATCACTCGTGCTATCGCTTTGCCTCCCGCCTCACCGGGATATCCCACCCATAAGACATTTGATATTTTGCAATTCTCTTTTGCGAAGGTTACGTCTATAGGCCCGCCAGACATAACCACGAGAATAACAGGTCCCTTTGCAACCTTGGAAACTTCTAGCACCAAACCCTGTTGATTTCCCGGGAGGAGCAAGCTCGTTCTATCAAGGCCTTCTCTTTCTTGGTCCTTGTCTAGTCCAACGACGATAACGACAGCATCAGAGTTTTCTGCGGCTCTCACAGCGGCCAAGAAGAGCGTAGTGTCGTTGCACATAATGTCTTTACAGCCAGGCTCAAAAACGACGCACTTGGTGTATTCCTGAAGTCCTTGGAAAGGTGTGATGTACTGACACGGAACACCTGAAATGACAAAGCTTGTAGAAAAGCAATATGTAAAGTTTAAGCCGCGTACCAGCATAATTCCCCAGCATCGTCTCAGTTGCGTTTCCGCTTGGACCTATCACGGCTATAGTCATCAAATCATTTCTCGGAAATGGTAGCACGTTTCCTGAATTTTTTAGTAGCACGATTCCTTGCTCAGCCGCTTCGAGAGATAACTGCCGATGTTCTGGGGTGCAAACAGCGTCAGGTCCAATCGAGTTATACGTTTCACCACTATTTCCGTCAAAGAGACCAAGCCTCATGCGCACTGTCATAACATTCGACAGAGCTCGATCTACTGCCGCCTCTGTCACCTTTCCTTGTTCAATGGCAGCAGCAGTGTGTCTGAGAAGAAACGTTCCGCAATTCAAATCCATTCCTGGAACAATGTAGGACGAAGGTATGCCGACAAAGAGTTTAAGACTTTTATTCGTTACCCGCTGATAGGACATCGGCGACAGCATCTTCTGCTGTGGTTGTGTAGTTTATATATTCATAAAGAAGTGCAACTGCATCACAGTCTGAAACAATGTATCTGACGGAAGAAAAAAGACATGAAAAATAGATTAGTCAGCTACATGATCACATACCCTTCAAATCCCCAGGAATTCCTGACTGTTTCTGTAAGAAATGTATAATCCGCACAGCTTGGAACTCCGTTCACTCTGTTGTAAGAGCACATAAGTCCGCTAGCTTGGCCATCAACGATGCAGCTTCTGAAAGGTGGATCAAACGTATCTTGCAAATCCTGAACAGTTACCTGTTTTAAAACGCATTAACTCGAAACAAAGGTGGAAAGAATTAACTTCAAGCAGTTCATTTTACCTGTGCATTAAAGTGAAAACAATCTGTACCTTCAGATTTTTCCATGTCGTATGCCGTGAAATGCTTGCAGCATGATGAAACCTTCAGCCTCGTAGGACTTCCTTGCATGGTACTTATCGCTGTGCCTTCATCGTAGTCACCCTCTTGCAAGCCCCGCACAAAGTAAGCAGCGTACTTGCTCGAGAGTAACGGATCTTCTCCAGGGGTTTCCTGGCCTCTTCCCCATCTTGGATCCCGGAAGATGTTTATATTTGGACTCCAAAATGTGAGACCTGACCTTCCGGCATTGTACATTGCGATGGCCTCGATCGATATAGCCTGCCAAGAAACTAAACGTCAAGCTTACATGCAAAACAAACCGAACAAACAAAACGCTCACAAGCAAGCCTCGAGATAGAAACGCGTAACGACATTCGAATCATCAACCATGTCACTAGAAAACAAAGAGCTGCATGGATACTTAATCGAATAAGAATCTCCACGCGAGAAAGAAGAAACAAAACCAATGAATCAATCGCGAGCAAGACCGTAAAAATCTCCACGCCAGGAAGAAGAAACAAAATCAATGAATCAATCACGAGCAAGAAACTAGACATCTCTAAGCGAGAAAGAAGAAACAAAACCAACGAATCAATGGCGAGCAAGAACGTAAGCATCTCCACGCGAGAAAGAAGAAACAAAATCAATCAATCAATCGCGAGCAAGAAAGTAAAAATCTACACGCGAGAAAGAAGAAACAAAATCAATCAATCACTCAATCGCGAGCAAGAAAAACTCCATGGAAAACAACCAACATTCAAGCCAGAATCCTTCTATCGTACCTGGGCGATTTTGTTCCATAGCGAGGAATTAAACGAGGCCACAGTGAGAATAACCTGAGGGAAGCTCGTCGCCGAAGGAACAGGGGCGGCGAATTTGACTCCTGGGCTCTCCGCAACGCCATGGAGAGCTTCTTCCCACCACTGGTAGCCTGGAATTCCCAGCCGAGGAATCCCCGACGCATTGCTCACAATTTGCGCAATCTTCTCGGAGAGATTCATGCGCCCGACCAGATCCGCCACTCGATCCGGCACGGGAAGCGATACATCACAGAAGGGAAACGAAGAGGACCTGGAGTCTGTGCAAGCCGCTCCAGCTCCACCCCTGGATTCGGCTGGCGCCCACGCGATCGAGAAGAAGAAGAGGAGCGCAAGCATCGCAAATGCAAATAAAAGATAAGAACCCTACATTGTGGTACTAATTTGAACTGTTGGAAAAAGCGCTTAGGGTTTATCGAAGAGCGCGAGGGAGGGAGGTATGGACGCGGCGATGGATCTTATACGACGAATGCCGCCGGCGGAGGTGGAAATGGCGCTCGCCTCGCTGCTCGTCCTCCTGCCGGACCATTCCGCCGATCTTCTCTCCAAAGTCGATCAGCCACTCCAGGTTTGCTCCAAAGGCGAAATCTTTGCGACTCTATCTTCTGTGATCGTCGTCTAGGAAGCGTGGGATGATGAATCTGGGCGACAGTATCTCTTGTGCGACTATAATCGAGACGGGGATTCTTACAGGTGCTATACTTCTCGGGCTTTTTATGTTCTAGATGGTGTTTTACAGGTCTCCTTGGTCTAACAAATACGATCCTCCTCTCGAGGATGGAGCAATGCCCTCGGAGAAGCTCCGTGAGCTGGAAGTGGAAGCAAACGAAGTTTTTGCAATCTATCGTGACCAGTGAGTTTGATCGTGTTTTCTTTTTTCGTTGGCTGGAAAAGTGGTCTTCCAAATTCTTTGTCGTAGGTACTATGAAGGTGGCACTTCATCAGTGTATATGTGGGAAACCGAGGAAAATGGTGGCTTTGCGGCTTGTTTTCTTGTGAAGAAAGGTCGATAATCTTGTTTATTGTTACTTCCTTTTAATACTTGTTTGTCTCAGATGGGTCGCGAAAGGGAGAAGGACGTCGTGGACTCTTAGATCACGGGCTGTGGGATGCTATTCACATTATTGAGGTAGTTGTTCTCCATCGTTTCGTTGCCTTACAGCTTTTTTTTTTTTTTTTTTTGGCCTTTTTGGAGGTATCTGAAGAGGAAGGAGAAGCCCACTACTGTCTTACAAGCACAGTGATGCTTTCTTTCACAACGAAAGACGATCCATCGATGTCTTTTGGTCTATCTGGCTCTATCGTTCGACAGGTTTGCAAAGACTCACTTGCCAGAGAGATGATGATTGAAATTGAAATTGAATGGGCACAGATGGAGGCTGATTTTCCCTCGACAGAAGGCCACCTTGGAAACATGGGTAGAATGATCGAGGATATGGAAAGCAAACTGAGAAACGGCTTGGACCAGGTATCACAGATATTTCTCACCGATGCATCCTCCCAACTAGCGATTTTTCCAGGTGTACTTCGGGAAAACGAAAGAAGTTGTTTTTACAATGCGAGAGCCTTTGGAAATCCTGACAGCAACATCGGCCACTGGCCAGAGCTTGCAACAAGCTGTTGTAGGCGACATAGTTCGCAGACGCTCGGTTCATTGACGTACCTCGTTCTTATCCAGGGTAACGTTTTCTTTCTTTTCATTTTTCATGACCATCGAACACTTTCTCTTCTCATGAACATCAAACAGGAGCTCAACTGGACTGGACTGTTTCAGGATGCGGCAAAGCAGTGGTATATCACAGGCTATAGGTGACAATGCGGAATATTACAAGAGGAGGAGGTGTACGAGAGGGGGTGCGGTGTACGGAAGCGGGTGGGCGTTTGTGGCTATGGCGGACGCAGGCGGCGGCGGGGTGCTGCGGGACGGCAACGGTGCATTCTGCGGTGGGTCGCATGCGGCAACCGCGGGGGTGGCGGTAACAGCAACAGGAGCAGCGGCAACGCCGGTGGAGGCGTGGAAGGAGTGGGACGACCGAGCAACGTTGGTGTTGCTGGATCTCTACACGGAGAGGTACTTGGCACTCCAGAGGGGGACGCTGCGGGCCAAGGAGTGGCAGGAGGTGGTGGACGGCCTCAACGCTCAGTGCGCAGCTGGGAAGCCCGTCTACAACTACAACCGCTGCAAGAACAAGATAGACTCGCTCAAGAAAACTTTCAAGACGGTCCGTGAGAAGCGCCGGCTCGGCACCCCTGTCAAGTGGAAGTGGTACAACCGCATCGAGAGGATCACGGTGAAGACAGCCGCTGGCGGTGGCGGCGCTGATACGAAAGTGGTGGCGGCGGCGGCTACTCTCGCGGAGAAAGTCCCAGCGCCGCCGGATCAGTTCGTGGATCACCACCCCGAGTTTGACGACGGGATTGGAGGCTCGGAGGATGCTCTGGTCGGTCTCAACGGGATCCAGGAGGAGCTGATGATGCGGTCGTCGTTCTGCTCGCCACCGACGCTGCCGCCGCCGCCGCCGCCACCACCACGTTTTGGAATTCCGGGGCAGGATCAGCAACAACACCAGTGGTCTCATCAAGATCATCACCATGGCAAAGAAGCAAGCAAGAAGAAACGTAAGCGTGTGGTGGCTCCAGGCTCGTCTTCCTCGCCAGTGGAGCCGCAGCATCATCAGCAGCAGCAGCACCAGATGAGAGAAGTGGCGCAGATGATGATCGACGCGCTGGAGAGGATGGAGCAGCGGCGGCAGATGCTGGAAGAGAAGCGACTCGAGGTTCTCAAGGAGCTGCAGCAGAAGCGCAACGAGACGCAGTGGGAGATCGCGAGGCTCATCGTGGATGCGCGATTCTTCCAGCAGCACTCGACAAATCCTGGCGATGATAACAACTAGACCAGAAGTTGGTGTGCAAAATAACATCGAGAACGATGAAACAAAAGATCATCTTTACGCAAAGATCAAACAAATGTACTATCTAGAGGAGACAATTTTCTCTCCCTGGTTTATAATCTTCCTGCTCTTTCATATTGGATAGATATATAAACCATGGCAAAGTGAAGCTAGCAAAGAACAAGAGGAGCGATTGAAGCGGGTCGAGCGCTTGCCTTTTTCTTCTTTTTCTTTTTCGAGGTTTCTTGGCCAAGTAACGTTGCCGCGGCAGCACCTTGTTCCTTCGTCTCCCTCTCGCGGTCTCGCTCTTCTTCTTCCTTTTTCTGCTCGTCCACGAGTACTTCTTCTCCTCCCCACTTTTGCTCCAGATTATAGCGCGCGCGGGCCTCCTCGCTAAAGACATGCACGACTATGCTGCCTGGAGATCCAAGGCACACGAGTTGGACGAAGAAACGAATGAGCGATCAATGAAAATGTTACCGCAGTCGACGACCATCCAGTGCTCGCAAGCGCGGCCTTCGACAGATGGGAATTCCAAATGGTTGTCCTCTGTGGATTTCTTCTTCACCTGGAAAGTAGACCATGAAAAACATGAAGGGAAAAAGGATGGAGAGTGACTTACTCTTGCGACTATACTGTCCGCCATGCCCCTGATATGTCTCGTGGACTTTCCAGACACGAAAACCATGTAGTCTGTCCACTGGCACCGTGCTTGGACGTTCAAGATCTTGAGATCAATGCCACGAAGTTTTCTCAAAATCTTTGCAACCTCGCGGACCGTCAGCTTGTGCAAGAAGCTCGTCGGTGGAGCCTCGTCTTCCTGTATAACAGTAGATGAAATAGAAAAAAAAAACTTAGCAAGGGAAAGAAACAGAACTCACTGGCTCAGAGTCTGATGATGTCTCGGCAATCAGCAGGAGTTGATCCGAAGCTTGGGTCGACTGTGATCGAAATTGTCTTTGAAGCTCATCTTCTACTTCTTCTTCGTCTTCTTCAAACTGATGATCTTCTTCCTCAAATTCGTCCTCGAGTTCTTCACTGTCTTGAAGATCACTCACCTCACTGCTAACGCACTCTTCTTCCTCGAGTTCTTCGCTGTCTTGAAGATCACTCACCTCACTGCTAACGGACTCTTCTTCCTCGAGTTCTTCACTGTCTTGAAGGTCACTCAGCTCACCTCTAGCGAAATTTTCTAACTCGATTTTTTTACTGGCTAGAACATCACTCAAGTATCCCAAATCCTCCAGACTCTCACTCTCGCTCTCATCCTCGCTCTCATCTTCTTGCCCGCTTTCCAGGCTTTCCAGAGGCCCCCTCTCGAAATGCCCCTGCATTGCGACTCTAGCCCCATAGCCATCACTCTCTCGCGGCCTAGCAATGAGTTCGTTTTTCGCTCCCTCTACGCCATCGCTGCTAGCGTCTCTGGCAATCTTCCTGCGGACATACCATGGAATGTGATCCTGGAGGGCAGCGCCACAGCAGCGCCTCGCCAAGCGCACGCTCCTCCGTAGCATCATCCAGGGGTTTTCATTAGGGCAAAAAGATTTTTTGCATATACATATATATATATATATATATGTATGTATGTATGTATGTATGTATGTATAATCTATATATCAATATCATTCTAGACTTATGGAGCAAGAGCTTGTACCTCAGGGGCAAACAGTCCAAGCAAAGACTAATTCATGTGGTGGCAATGGGAGGGTAGTAACTTATCTCGTGTTATTCCACATGCTCTAAAAGCTGGTTGTTGCTTCTTTGTTGCCTCTGGCTGCCCTAAGTGCACCCAATCTGGCCTAATTATGGCCTTCTTCCAGATGGGAGTGATGCAGCCCAGCTCTTGGTGTCATACACTGCAACAGATGCCAATTCTTGGTTGTCTAAGTAATGGCAACTCCTCCAAACACTCTCCTCTTACACCACAACTTCACTAACTCACTTTTTTCTTTTCCTGGGTGATGCTTGACACCTTTCTACACCTAGGATCATCATGTTTCCATGGCTGACTACAACATCCTCACAAATTTCCACAAATACAACCAAAAGATGTCAAACAAGCCTTTTTTCACTCAGATTGGTGGGACAACTCTAAAACATTCAGCCTGCACCTAGACAAGCTCAAGAACACAATGTTTTCACAACTGATCTTAAGCTACACTAAAATTCCTCTCCAACTCAACTATGAGATGATAACTGAGTTACTCACTCTTAATGTGGAAGAATTCCAATATAAACTTGGAGCCTTAGTGCAATTGCTGCAATTTAGTGATGGTAGTGCACTCGATCATTATCATTGAATATGTTGGTGAAATGCTGGATAAAAAAATCAAAATCCTAAAAAACATGATCAATATTTTCAAAAAGTGTGGAGAACCAAATAAGAGGTCTAACTAAGAAGATATCTAGTCAAGGCTATACAAGAATTCAAAGTGGAATATTGGACAAGTTACATGGCATGTTTTTAGTACTAATAACAACTTTCTAATTGATGACATGCAATCCAAGTTTTATAGCTTCCTCATTCAAATTGCCATTTATTGAAATTATGAGTGAAGTGTCATATTAGATTGTTAGAACACTTAATATGACTTCCACAGAATATCAAAATCTGACTAAAGGTAAAGAAGAGGAACTAAAGAAGCTGCTAATATTAGAGTGTTCAAACTGTTATGAGGTACAATAAAACTCACATAAAATATTAAAACCAATGAAAAAGAAAAAATGCTTATTTTAAGAGATAATTTGCTAATTCAAAGGTTTTAGAGTTTAACTCCTTAATAAATAGAAAAAGATGATAAATATATAATATTATATTTCTATTCTTTACTCCTTGACTGTTGTCAACCGTATATACGGTTGTATTTTCATACTTGAGGTTGTTTTTGTGAGTACTGACGTATTTCTGAGTTAGAAAAAAGGTGAAAAATGAAGAAGCTCGCTGAAGAAGCTTCTTATGAATATTTCGTCTAGAGAGAGAAAAAGTGACGGATTTCAGAAGTGAGAATTTGAAGAAGTTGTTTTCTAGAAAGTTGAAGATCTGATCAAGGGCAGTTCTTTGGTGGTGAAATCAAGTCGATCGGAGTTGTGGATGAAGAGTTATTAGCTGGGAAAGTTTCAGCCATTGGTTGGTGTTTAAGTTTTTGGGAGTTTGAAATTAGGTACGGCCATTCAGTTATTTTACAGTTCTTGTTTTCTCTCGGGTTCTGGAGTTCTTTTTGCTCGAAGATGGTGAGACCTCCTATAGGCCGTCGAGATCCCGTCGCTGATCGCGTCACCAACAACATGCGGATAAGGTGTGCGATCGAGGAGCTGAGAATTCAAGAGGAGCAGCAAATTCCAACTACTTGTCCAACCTGTGGTCAAGTGTGGTACCGTTACCTACGTGTGATCATAGAGGAGTTACTGCAGGCCCAGCGCACTCAGTATGAGTGATTTGTAGTTACTGCTGAAATATAAGCCCTAGGGGAGTCTTTCCTGTCTTTCTTGGTTGTCGTGTATTTTTCCCCACATTTTTGGTGCATTAGCCGGGAGGGCTTAGTCGCAGTAACTGCGCAGTAAACCGGGCCTGAGGAAAAGGCCGGTCATCTGCGGGCATCTGCAGTAAGCATCCTTGCCACAGTTGGTTCTCGGTCTGGCGGGTAGATCCCCGGACTGGGATAATTTTCTAGATTTTTCTACTAGAAGGGCAGAGCAGAATCGAGGCCGTTCTGAACGAGCAGCGAGGAGACTGTTGCAGAATTCGCCTGAAACCAGCCCTGAAACTAGTCCGAGGACTTCGGACTCAAGTTTGAATTGGGAGGAGTGGGGGCCATTTGAACCAGCATCGCCCACACCTCAAGCAGTAAATCCTCAAATGGCACAGCCTGCCAACGCGAGGATGAAGTATCCAACGTTTACACAGACTGACGATCCAGACGCTCACGTAACTGCTTTTGAAAATGTCAGCACAGCAAATCAGGAGCAGGCAGATGCTGTGAGAGTCCGTCTGTTTCCGGCGACGTTGCTGGGAGCAGCAGCAGAATGGTATGGTCAGGCGAATGCAGCAGCAGCCTTTGCAGCCTGGGCAGACCTCAAAACAGCATTTCTCAATGCTTTCCGTCCTATGGGATTCAAGCAGCGTATCAGTGATGAGCTAAATTCAATTCAATTGTTACCTGGAGAGACATTGCAAAATTATGTTCTTCGCTACAAGAGGCTGCTCGCGAGGAAAGATCCACAGCCTGCCGCTGACGACCAAGTCCGCTGGTTCTTGAATGGGTTGCCATTTGAAATCGGGTTCCACGTGAAGGTGCAAAGACCGGCAGATTTGAACGCAGCAGTGGAGCACGCAGCAACATGGGAACAGGCCCGGATGTCATTGCAGCTGCAACTCCACCAGTAACATATGGTAACTTGTTCTCACCGAATATTGCACAGTACCAGACTGGTGTGCTTGGAGCCGTAGCAGCTCCACCTTTGATTCCGGTCCAGCCGTCAGTTCTCTAGTTACCTGCAGTAAACACGACCGGATTTGAGAGCCAACTCACGAAAGTGAAAGAAGATGTGGTGGAGACACTTACCAAGAAGATGGCAGAACTCCAAGTGAGTCTAGTTCAAGGTTTGGGAGCTCCAACTCGGCCAGTGCATGAGAGAGCTGAGATCTGGTGCATTAAGTGTCAAGGATATGGCCACTATCCTAGTGAGTGTCCAAATCTGGTTCCAGCAAAAGCTCCTTGTCCCTATTGTGGGAAGTTTGACCACAAGCCTGAGAAGTGTTTTTTTCATCCAGCTCGTGTGACGCCCAAGTTCCAGCAGCAACCTGTAGTCACGAGCTATTACGTTCAACCACAATTTCCACAGCAGCACGTTCAACCACAATTTCACCACCAGCAGCAGGTTCAGCACCAGCAATATGAGACGTACCCGGTTTTTAACGTAGGAGCTCCAGGAGCTGTGCAGAACTCGGGGCCAATGCTGCAGCAGACTGCTGGTGGAGGCCGAGGTGGCGGCCGGATGGGAATGTTCGGAGGCAGAGGCGGAGGCCGAGGCCGAGGCCCGATAGTGTGCTACCGGTGTGGGGAACTTGGACATATCGCGCCAAACTGTCCGAATGCACAGAAGTCTGAAGAGTATCAGCCAATCTGTGGGATATGCCAGACACAGGACTTCATCGACAGGAGGATTGCCCCTACCGCTTGCAAGTGCCAAATCAGCGTCAAAATCAGGACAAGGGAAAAGAGGTGGTGGATACTAAAGCCATTTTCGTGAATTCTGAAGAGTTACGAGCGGACACACCTGTGTGGAATGTCAACACACGAGCACAGTTGCAGCGGAGGGACCGCGGGTTGTACATCCGAGATGAGCCAAGAACAAGGGCTGAACAGGGAATTGAGCAGACGCATACTCAGGAGGATCCAGAGATGATAGCTCGCCAAAACAGGAAGGAGCAGCGCCACAAGGAAAAAATGGGGATCGACTTAGGTCTGGAAGGAGGCGGCATTCAGGATGCGCCGATAGCCGATGGCGGAGATCTCGCCAAGAATATCACGGGGACTATTCAGTGCCCTAATGACGGCAAGGAAACGGACGCGAACCAGGTGAGTGGTGGAATGGATCCACAAGAGGTTATGAGGAAGGTGGGCATCTCGACGCCGCAGCGGCTGGCAGAGGTATTCAAGGAACATTTTGGGGGTGAGCCGTTGAAGATGGGCCAGCGGAGATCTCGCCGGTATAAGCAGGTGCTAAATCTGGAAACTCAGCCCTACGACGTGCTCAAGGACTTAGAGAATCAGAAGCCGAGTATCACATTTGCGCAATTACTACAGCTGGCACCAAGTCTGAGGAAAGTGGTGGCCACAGCAGTCAAGGCCCATCGAGAGGTGGTAGTGAATGCAGCATGGCCGATGATCGAAGCAGAGAATCCGATTATAGATGCAGAGATTTCAGGTCAGCACTTGAAGGGGTGCGTGATTGACGGAGGTGCTGCCATCAACGTAATGCCTGAGCAAATGGTGTCGAAACTTGGGTTGGAGCAGCCGTCTCCAGTTTATTTTCGTGTCTGCATGGCGAATCATTCTCGCTCGAGACCGGTTGGTGTACTTACTGGGGTGAAGACGGAGATTGCCGGTTTTATCTTTTATGTTGATTACGTGGTGCTGAGGATGGTTGGACACGAGCTGGATTATCCAATTCTTTTGGGAAGACCGTGGCTGTTACAGGCCTGGGCAGATCAGAGTTGGCCGAAGGGGACTATTACGATTGGAGATGGAAACAAGTCGCGCACTATCCAAGTTCGGACAAGGAAGAGGCCGGCCTGGACTCCAGTAGCGTGTGAGCCGATAGTGGATGGGATCGATGACAGCAGTGATACCACGACTGGATCAGAAGCAGGAGAGCGTATGAGTGAGGTGTGTTCAGAGCAGAGTCGGTCGAATGATGAGAGTTCAGTGGAGGTTGCAGCTGTGGAGCCCTGCTCTGGTTACGACGCCCTGCTGCTGTCACCTTTTGAAGATGGAACAGCGAGTGATCGACTCAAGCATTGGTTGTTTGGTGGTGACGTGAGCTGTGGAATGGTTCAGGTCGAGGACTTGGAGCCAGTAGTGGAGCAGGAACGACTACAGCAGTTTCCCCGCCATTTTTATTCCGAAGTTATAGATGGTTCCGTTCCAGAGATTGATGAAGAGCCAGCGATCCATCCTAGAGGACAAGGTAGTAGCCGATACACAGCTCAGCCAACTGTCGAAGAGATGAACCTCGGATCAGCCGAGGAGGAAAAGGTGGTGAAGGTCGGAGCTAACTTGCCGGTCCAAGTTAAGGAAAGGTTGAGGCGCCTCTTTTACAGGTACCTCGACGTGTTTGCATGGTCTTATAGAGACATGCGAGGTGTGGATGTGAAGCTGGCTCAACACCGGATCATTCTCAAGCCAGGAGCAGTGCCTATTCGGCAGCGGCCGTATAGGATGAACCCGAATTACTCCAAGACTGTTCGAGAGGAGCTGGAGAAGTTGCTGCGAGCTGGGTTTATTTACGAGGTGGAAACGAGCCAATGGCTGTCTCCGATTGTGGTGGTGCCAAAAAAGAATGGTCAGCTGCGAGTCTGTGTCGATTACCGGAAGCTGAACGAGGTGACTGAGAAGGATGGCTTCCCTCTGCCCTTTACTGACACGGTACTTGATGCTGTGGCGGGACACGAGCTTTATTCCTTCCTCGACGGATTCAGCGGCTATAACTAGGTGCAGATAGCAGAAGAGGATCAGCTCAAAACCACGTTTGTGACTGAGTGGGGCTGCTACGCCTACAAAGTTATGCCCTTCGGCCTGTGTAATGCACCTGCTACCTTTCAGCGGGTCGTCACAGCAGCTTTCCAGCCGTACATGCGAGAGTTTATGGAAGTATTCCTTGACGATTTCAGTGTCTATGGGAGCGAGTTGGCGCATGAAGGCTTGCTCGAGAAGTGTTTTGAACGCTGTCGGCACTATGGGATTTCTCTCAACCCGTTCAAGTGTCAGTTCTGGGTAACGCATGGAGTGCTGCTGGGTCGGATAGTGTCAAGAGAAGGTTTAGCTGTCGATCCGGCCAAGATGCAGGTGATCATGCAGCTGGTGTCACCAGAGACTGTGAAGCAATTGCAGGCATTTCTTGGGCATGTGGGATATCACCGCCGTTTCGTGAGGAACTTTGCCGAGAAAGCTCTACCCTTGACTAGCCTGCTGAAGAAGGGGGCTAAATATGAGTGGACAGTTGCATGTGAGGCGGCCTTCCAACGCTTGAAACTGGCACTGGTAAACGCGCCAATTTTGAAGATGCCGGATTGGAACTTGGAGTTTCACGTTCACGTGGATGCATCAGCAGTGGCCATTGGTGTGGTGCTGTGTCAACGCTCAGATGGACGAGCAGATCATCCAATATGTTACAGCAGCCGTCAACTTTCAACGGCTGAGAAGAGCTATTCAGCAACTGAGAGGGAAGGACTCGGCATGATCTATGCGATCCAGCAATATTGGCATTATCTACTCGGCAAGGAGTTCGTGTTTTTCCTCGATCATCAGGCATTGAAGTATTTAATAGGGAAGCCATGCAAGACAGGAAGAATCACACGTTGGCTGTTGCTGCTCCAGGAATTTCAGTTCCGGATTGTGTTGAAACCTGGAAGCAGCCATCAGATGCCAGATCACTTATCGAGGCTGCCACCACAGGACAGTGATGAGGAAGTAGGCGTAGAGGATGATTTGCCAGATGCACCTATCTTCCAATTTGAAACGGTGCCGGACTGGTATGCCGAGATGGTTAAGTTCCTTGGCAATGGCGAGTATCCGGCAGGGTTGAATAACCGGCAGCAGCGACGGCTTCTGTTGCAGAGTCGACTCTATACGATGGTTGGCGGTGTATTATACCGGATTGGATGAGATAGCGTATTGAGGCGGTGTTTGCTACCACATGAGACGACTAAGGTGATAGCAGCATGCCATGACTCGGCATATGGAGGCCACTTTGGAACAGAAGCGACGGTGGAGATTATTTGCAGAGCTGGATATTGGTGGCCGACATTGAGGAAGGAGGTTACGTACTATGTCAAAACCTGTGACCCTTGTCAGCGAGCAGGGAAGCCAGATAAGCGTGACTACCAGCCTCTTCATCCACTGTTGCCAGTGATGCCGTTTGAAAAATGGGGGATTGATTTTTGCGGACCGTTTCCTCCAGCTCGACGGACAGGTTATAAGTATGTACTGGTCTGCACTGATTACGTTACAAAATGGTCTGAGGTGAAGGCTCTACGGGAGGATACTGGTAAGAAGGTTGCGGAGTTTCTTTATGAGCAGATAATTACACGGTTTGGAGTTCCCCTCGAACTGGTGAGTGATCGGGGAACACACTTCTTGAACGAGGCAGTGGCAGCACTGACAGAAACTTATGGAGTTTATCACTCGAAGTCTACTCCTTACTACCCGCGTTGCAATGGTCAAGTGGAGCGTACAAATGGAACTCTTTGCCGGATTGTTACTAAGACCTGCTCAGCTTCTCGGACAGATTGGGATAAGCGCCTTTTGGATGCAGTTTGGGCATATCGAGTTGCTTTTAAGGTGACCACTCGGTTCTCACCTTTTCAGTTGGTTTATGGGCAGGAAGCACTATTGCCGGTGGAGCTTGAAGTTCCAGCCTTGAGGACGGCTGTAGAGCATGCTATGGACTGGGACGGTGCCATACAGCAGAGGTTGAACGAGCTAGAACGATTGGATGAGACGAGGCTGCTGGCATTTCAAGCTAGAGAGGCATTGCAGAAGCGGAGAAAGAAATGGCATGATGATCATATTCGAGAGCGGAAGTTTGCAATAGGGGATTTGGTGTTGCTGTATGACAGCAAGTTTTGGAAACGGCCAGGAAAACTCAAGATACGGTGGCTGGGCCCTTATGTGGTGGTGAATGTCAACGACAATGGCTCGGTGCAGGTGGCAGATTTGAGTGGGAACCTGCTGCCAACGCGGATCAATGGTTTCCGATTGAAAAAGTACCATACACGTTCAAATGATGAAACAGCCGGAGCTGAGCCAGAGTCCAATGTGTCGGAGCCATCCGAATCAGAGTTGAGGATGACCAGAGCTGAGGCCAGCTGAGAGCTGTGGTTGTAGCTGAATGGGAAGTTCCAGAATCGAATGGAGGTATGTTGGTGTTTTCATTTAAGAACAAGCGTAGAAGACACAGGTAGAGTTAGCTGCACATCCTTGAGAGGAGCAGCTGAAGGGGGAGATTTTATGAGTTCAAGTGTGGAGCGCCAGGAGGATTTATTTATGGAGGCTGTAGACGTCGGTGGAGGCGAGCTCAGCAATAGTGTAGGAGAAGAGAGTTGAAAGAGGTGAAGTGTCGCCGTGTGAGAAGTCAAATGGAGCCGAGTTGAGCGGTGTCAGAGGAAAGTGTAGCAGAGTTGGGTTTGAACCAGTCAAGAAGTCAATGGTTAATGGCAGTCAGCGTGCCGAGGGCGGCGCGAGTATCAGGGTGGTATGGTGTCAACCGTATATACGGTTGTATTTTCATACTTGAGGTTGTTTTTGTGAGTACTGACGTATTTCTGAGTTAGAAAAAAGGTGAAAAATGAAGAAGCTCGCTGAAGAAGCTTCTTATGAATATTTCGTCTAGAGAGAGAAAAAGTGACGGATTTCAGAAGTGAGAATTTGAAGAAGTTGTTTTCTAGAAAGTTGAAGATCTGATCAAGGGCAGTTCTTTGGTGGTGAAATCAAGTCGATCGGAGTTGTGGATGAAGAGTTATTAGCTGGGAAAGTTTCAGCCATTGGTTGGTGTTTAAGTTTTTGGGAGTTTGAAATTAGGTACGGCCATTCAGTTATTTTACAGTTCTTGTTTTCTCTCGGGTTCTGGAGTTCTCTTTGCTCGAAGATGGTGAGACCTCCTATAGGCCGTCGAGATCCCGTCGCTGATCGCGTCACCAACAACATGCGGATAAGGCGTGCGATCGAGGAGCTGAGAATTCAAGAGGAGCAGCAAATTCCAACTACTTGTCCAACCTGTGGTCAAGTGTGGTACCGTTACCTACGTGTGATCATAGAGGAGTTACTGCAGGCCCAGCGCACTCAGTATGAGTGATTTGTAGTTACTGCTGAAATATAAGCCCTAGGGGAGTCTTTCCTGTCTTTCTTGGTTGTCGTGTATTTTTCCCCACAACTGTATAGTTAGAAGTCTTCTCTATCACTTTGTTCTCTAACCCACAGCTCTGAAACTCTAATTCTACTTCATTATCTTTAGCATATATCTAAGGGCATTGTTCCATATATCCCTTATATAAAAATTTCTTCACCCCAGAAAACAAAATTCCCCTTTGCAAAACTTTAAAGTAGTATAGTTTTTGCCAACTTAGTTAAATTTATTTTGTATTTTATAAGCAATTATTAACATTTTATACATGACACCATTTTATTAGTTTGTTCTACCAAAATTTTCGAGGGAGGGGGGACACTAGATTCTGCCCCTTCCCCCAATTCTAATGCCATGTCACTGATAGGATGCATGTGAAGAAGGGGTTAAAAGTAAATTTTCCCCCTTGAAAAACTTCACCCCACCCTAAGGGTTAGATTCTACTTATAATTCTTTATAGAGTGAAAAACATGTGTGCTACATATTTTTAGGTATAATTTAAAAAACTAAATTCAAACATTAAATTGTCTATAGATTATTAAAACAAACATATAATTTATAAACACAAGATTACATCAACCTTTAGATCATAAAATACGCCAGGAAATTTAGACATATCTTATTACCACTTTGAAAAAAACATTTTAAATGTCATTTTTAATGATTTTTACTCACTATTATCATTATTATTACCATTACTTTTACAATATACCTTTTTACATCATATTTTTGCTCACTATACCATATACATAGTCAAGATTTAGAGCAAAAAATATGATAAAGAATCATGAGAAAGCTTTATCTACCACAAGAAATAAGGAGCAACATACAAGCACTAGAAAATACATTCTTCAAGAATCAAGAATGATGAAGGATAAGAAATCAAGCTCAAAGAAATTAGCAAATCAAATAACATAAGTGCAAGATTTAAAGCCTTTTCTCAAGCATGTAAGAAAACTTCTTTTATATAATATTAAACATTTCAAAGATTTGGTTTCAAAGGAACACAAAG
>NW_003314295.1:1535949-1554377 GCF_000143415.4 Selaginella moellendorffii | reverse complement strand
CGCCCCTTTGTGTTCCTTTGAAACCAAATCCTTCAATCTACCAAAGCTAGAAGACAATGCAATAGAAGTATAGAACCTTGCCATATGGAGCATTTAGATTGTATCCTTAGTAAATAAGGAATAGTAATGGTCTTAATTTTAATAAGTTTACTACACTTGTACACATTACATTAAAAATCATATATACTTGTATTATTATGCATAGATAGGCATGTCCAATATTTTGATGTGACTGGTTGTTATGTCAAAAGCATTAATTATATTGATAATAAGCTTAATAGCAATTGCTTGTCAATCTAGACTTGAAATTTGGATAGCTGTATTGCCATGGCATTTTTCTAATGCTCATATAGATTTAATTGTACAATCAATCAAAAATCTTCCTACAACTGCAAATATTCAAAATGAAACACAATATGAACTAGGTATTGCATGGGCATATCCTACAAGTGTTCCTTTGACATATATGAGATTTCAAACATTTCAGCAAAGTGATAGACGGTCTACAGATTGTAGTATAGAATCTAGAACAAGTAAAAAGCTATATGCCACAGGTAAAGTTTTAATAGATAATTATAAAGAAATGGTTGATTTAATAGAGATTGCAATACGTGCTAAAGCTTATGGTCATGTAGGAGTTACTAAGCCATATTTATATGCTGATTATTTCACAGAGAGTCCTAAAACAAGAAATCCTAATCAACCACTGCCAAATTTACCACAAATATTAAATACGAATGAATTGTCACTAGAGTTATGTTGGCCATACACTTTTATAATATCAGCAGGAACTTTAAGGAGTATAGGTTCTTATATTGAAGATGGAAACAGTATCATTTCATCCAATTTTAAATTCAGACTTACATTAAACCAATGTAATCTTATGCTTAATCATATCCAAACAGGTACTGTATATTGGTCAAGTGATACTCAAGGAAAGGATAGCAATTGTTATTTGCAAGTTTTAATTAATGGCAAAGTTGGAATATGGGGCACAAATGGTGGAGTTTGGCTGATTGAATTAAGTTGTAAAGAGTTAGAATGTCTTATGCTTTGTCTTGTATTATATATAAATAACTTAGGGGAACTTGTTCTACAAGATACAAATACGGATAGTATTTATAAAATTTTGAGTTTATTTTAATTATTGGAGTTTGCATCTTAGTTTATGCCTATGTAGTCACAGAATGCTGCTGAGTGGCGAGTAGGAGGAGGAAGAAGAGCAAAGACTATTGTCTGCCCCTGCTAGTATTACTCAATGACAAGCCAAATAGAAGAACTAGCCAGAGAATTAAGGGAGTTAAATTACTAAAATATTCTCATAATGTCTTATTCTTAAATATTCAAGCACTGTGTCCCTCCTGGTATTGCTCAATCACACTCTTGTTGTCCCGAAGTGTGTAGCGGCTTCGCATAGATTTGGTTTGCTGACAACGATGTTTTCTTTAGATGGTGCCAATTAACATGTTCTACAACAATCCCTTGTTATCTTGCATCTCAAATAGCCACACACGAGCAAGGGACTGAGATCTTAGAGAATGATGGGCTAGCTTGCTAGAAGGAGAGATCTATGCTTGCCTGTGAAAACGCCATTGGTTTCTCTTTTGTGCTATACGCTGCCCTAAAAATGCTCATTAATACTTAGAATATTCATGACGTTTGTTTCAACGATACAAAATACTATTTGACATGGGAAGCCCACTACCGTGGGTGCCTAGAAGTAGGCTGGGGACAGACTATCAATTGTGATGATGTACTGAATCCAATGCATTGGTGCATGAATGATGCCATTGGGAGCTTATAAAGGAACTTAAATTTACTATATATGGCTACCCACATAGATTCTGACACAGGAGCCCTTATCCACGAGCAGACCGCTTGGAAGCCACTTGCGTGTGTGCGTCCATAGGTTGCAGTGAGACTGATCTACAAAGCGCATGATCAACCAGAAACGGAAAATGTTCCCCAATCAGATAATGATTGTGCTGCATCCTACCCATACTTGGGAGATTTGTGTGAATCCCTGGGCGAGCGTGTCCTGGTTAGGAGCTTGTGCCAGCTCCTTTGTCTCGACTATGGCAGATCAATCACAACTCCTCGTTGTCATCCCTCAGTTATATCAGCATCATAACCATATAAAAGTCACAACTCATCTAGGCACTTGGAAGAAAAATGACATGCTCTGGTCATTCGTATGGGAAAGAAAGCTGTGCTGCTTGACGCCTTGGAAGCGCTCGAGTTACACACCAAGTCTCCAAGAAGGCATGCTTTGGCAACTCTTGCAAAGCAGTGTGGAGAGGTGAAGTCTCCAGTCCTCGGCAAACGTTTGCACTCGTTGATATCCAGGTTCGAGCAGCAAGAAAACACCATTGTTGTCTCGAATTTGCTGGTTTACATGTACTCACAGTGCGGTTGTTTGAATGATTCAAAGATGGTGTTTGATACCATTCCAGAACCCAATGTGTTTTCGTGGACAATGCTTTTTTCTGCATATGCCTACAATGGGCATTTAGAAGAAGCAAGGCTTTTGTTTAACAGCATGGATTACAAAGATTTGGCTGCATGGAACACCATGATAGCTTCATTTGCACAAGCGGGGAACAGCAATCAAGCCCTTCGAGTATTTTGTGCCATGAATTTAGAAGGCCTTCGACCAAACGAGAGAACATTCGTGAGTGTTTCTAGTGCTTGCATTGGATTGTCCTACCATTCTAGACTCGTCGGAAGCATTGCAATTGAGAGTGGAGTAGCAGATGCCAGTGTCAATGTTGCAAATTCCATCATCTCTATGTACGCAAGGTGTGGATGTTTGCAAGAATCAAACGTCATCTTCCGCTCAATGCAAGAACAGGGAAGAGATGACACTGTGTCCTGGAATGCGATCATTGGAGCTCATACCCAGCTTGGGCATTTTGACGAAGCACTTGACTTCTATGCGAGAATGTGTGCCGAGGGTATGAAAGCTGACGGAATCACAATGGTGACGTGCTTGGAGGCGTGTGGAGGCTCTCTGGCTCGTGGAAGGATGGTGCACAGCCATGCAGACGCAGCTGGATTTCATCTAGATGCCATGGTCTGCACGGCCGTCATAACAATGTATGGGCGCTGTGGCCTTCAATGCTTGGACGAAGCAAAGATGGTGTTTCAAAGGCTAATGGAAAAGGGTAGTGGAAGAGGAGATGTGGTGCTATGGACAGCCATGGTTGGAGTTTACATCAAAGAGGAGCAACACGGCGAGGCATTCGTTTTGTTCAGAAATATGGACTTGGAAGGCGTGGTTCCAAACGAAATGACACTGAGCAGCGTCTTGGATGCTTGCGCTGCTCTCCAAGACTTAAACACGGGAAGAGTGCTTCACAGAGAGGTGGCGAGCAATGGATACCTGAGCAGCAAATCGGTGGTGCTGGGAACTTCTTTGCTTGACATGTATGCCAAGTGTGGTGACCTCAATGCTGCAAAAGAAGTCTTCGAAAGCATGAGGATCAAAAACACCGTCACCTGGAATGCCATGGCCGCTGCCTATGCCGCGCTGCACGGGCTGGAAGAGCTTCAAGCCAGAGATGGATTGGGCTTGTGTCGAGAAATGGAGCTCCAAGGCGTTCGTCCAGACGGGGCCACCTTTGTGAACATTCTCACACTTTGTAGCCAATGCGGCATTCTAGAAACGGGCCTGAGCTATTTCTCCCGGCTTCAGAGTGACTACGGCTTGGAGCCAAGCGCTCTTCACAATGCCTGTGCTGTGGATTTGCTTGGCCGGCTTGGATTCTTGGACGAGGCCGAAGCTATTGTAAGCATCGATGCTTTGCATAGCGATGGTGACCGAGCTTTGGGGTGGCTTCCACTGCTTTCTGCGTGTAGAACTCACGATGATGCTGCTCGAGGGTTCCACGCAACAGAGCAGCTTTTGGCAACGAGCCCACACCATGCTTCTGCCTATGTTTTGCTCTCCACTATTTCAAGTTATGTTGTTTAATTTCCCCTTGAGACGATCAGATGGGAAAATTTTTAAAACCAAGGAGAGATCTTGGTGGGAACTCCAGATTTTACAGCGGCTTGAAAGAAAGTTTCTAAAAAAGCCCGTCACAACTTTTACATCTTTTCGAATTCTCCTTTCAAACGGCAGCACGACGAGAAGGGAAAGTATTCCTTTTGAAATGTGTTTTTGGAGGGACAAGAGCCCTAGCCCTCATTTCCAATCCATGCTCTTCCCCTTCTTCGATCAGCGCCATGGAGAGGAGCGCGTCATCCATGGATGAGAGCATTACTTCGGCTCCAGAGCTGGAATGCTGGAGCTCAGAGGTAAATATCGCCTCATTTGAGAAGATTGTTGCTAGGAATTCATCACTTGGGTCATTCTAGCTAGTGGGGTATATCAAAACTCAAGAAGATCCGTGAAACATCACTTTCTTTTGTTTCACAGAACCTCGAGGAGTTACGGCATCTGCTAGCGTGCACGTCCATGGAGCTGGAATCCGCGAGACAGGCCGCCAAGAGCCAGGAGCAAATCTACACTTGCAAGCTCACTCATCTCGAGGAGCTCCTGCGAGCAGCTCAAAGGGAACGAGACGAAGCCCGGCAAAAAGCTTTCGATCCATCCGCGGCCACCATAACTTCTTCCTGGGAAGAGCTCCCCGATCCAGCGGGCGACTACTCCTTCCTCCTCGACGACGTAGCCCTCGACGACACTACTGTGGTCCTTGATCTTAGCGCTCCAACGCTGGATCATCCTTTTCACGCCGACGCTGCTGCCGCTGGATTCTTTCTCGGCAATCCACCACTATCTAAGACTTCCCCACGCAATGCAGCAGCGATGGATGATCTCGAGGCCGCAGTGGTGACGAGCGCTCTTCCCGAGAGAGGCCATCTCCTCGACGCGGTGATGCAAGCGGGTCCTTTGCTCCACAACCTTATGTTGGCCGCCGCTCCTCCTCGGCTCTCTCACGTCCCCCATCTCCCTCTCCCGCGATGGCACCATCCTCCTCCAGTGAGTTTCATGCCTTCTTCGTCTTCTTCTATCCAGATACCACAACCCAACAGTAGTCTCAGGTGTGCTGGCGGCTTTGGATCCTCGTCAACTTGCTGCCTCCAAGTCTAGACTTGTGTTCTCCGGATAGATCAGTATATTTTTTCTTAAGAAGTCACAGAGAGAAAATGAGGCAAAGTTAGAAGAATAAGATGCTTCAACATAAAAGATTGTAATCGTTATGCCCTAGCCCTAGCAGGAGATGGCCAAGTCGGCCAAGTCGGCCAACTCAGGTACTGCAGGGTCCGCAAGGTCGACTCGTGTTAGGAAGAATTCCAATAAGTCTGCGAAAACTCTATCAGCTGCTGCTGCGGACTTGAAGATTTCCGCCGGGAAGCTGAAGACGATGTCGGTCGTCGCTCAGGTGATCGGAGAAGGGCAGCTGAACGAGCTACCGCTGGAGGAAGTAGCTAGGCTAAAGAAAAAAGAGGGTAAGGAGGAGAATCCCTCCGACTTGGTCCGTCACAGTGCAGCAAGAGAAGTGCAGTTTGACGAAGAACGCGGTCCCAGGTTTATCTGCTACAGGGGCCCTCCAGAATCACGTCCCCTTGTGCCTCTTGCGCTGGTTGAGAGCAGCTTCTTCAGCTTCCGTATGAATGCACGCGCGACGACTGAGGTGGAAGAGGTGGACATTGATACGGCTCAACAATTGTGGAACCTGTGCTCTGTAGGCTGGGATGATGAAGTTACTCAGATGACACCCGCCGTGAACAAACTCTTCCAGAGCTACCTCTGCCGCTTTGTGTCACGGACTGACATAGATGGCAAGCCAGGGGATGGGGTGGTGGAGGGTCAGATGGTTGTGTTTGAGCACAAGTTGCAGCCTGCGGATGGCTACTTCCAGGGGCTGGAGTACTTGAGAAGGCGGTTCTTGTCCACTCGGGACACAGGATTTCGGCAGCCGTATGGTTTGCTCGTCTTGCTAGCATGCCCCTACATTCAAGCCGTGGCAGTTGTCATGGATTGGGATACAGAGAAGGTGTTTGCGGAGCCGCTGACAAGTTTTGTCAACTGCTATGGTGCACAAGAGTTTGAAGATCTCAACTTGCTGGCGGCCACCCTGAGAGCTGTTCGTCTCTTTTGTGACCAGTATGATCCCAAAGCTCGTGTCCACCCCGCAGTGCCGTTCATGTTCAGAGACAAGCCCATACAGCAGCTGGAAGAAAGGCTGGTGTTTCTGCTGGAACCTACGAGACTCGCCAAGCTCACTCGGGTCTACTCCTCAGAAGCTCACAAGCTTTGGGCAAAGGCGAATGTGGCACCAAGTCTTCACAGTGCTGTGGACATTGGAGGTGGCTGGATACAGGTTGAAATGGTGTATCTGCGGAAGGAGGATGGATGGCAGGATGCAAAGCAGGTGGTTTCGGATTGTGCACGAGATCCCGCGTCTCTGAACAGGCTAACCGAGTGCATCAAGGCTGCGGCTATCAAGGGCCATAAAACAGGGTACGTCCATGGTGATTTGAGGCTTCCCAATATCAAGCTCCGGTCTAGAGCTGATGGCTCTTTTGACGTCATGTTCATTGATTTCGACTGGGCTGGGAAGATTGGCGAAGCTACGTATCCGGCTGTACTGAGTCCTGAGCACGCTTGGCACCAGGACGCCAAGTATAAGAAGCCGATCGAACCAGAGCACGATCTGCATTTCGTCAACAACTTGGTGAGGCAGGTTTGAGATGGGGGAAGAGAGAGTTTTTTAGGCAGCAGCTTAGGAGGTCGGGTCTGGTTAGCGAATTCAGAAGCGCTAAGTAGCAGATTGATTTCCAGAATTTCGATGAGGATTGCTGCCTGTCAATCCCACGAACCTCAGCTTCAGTGTTGTTGTCAAAAACGCAAGTCAGTAGCTTGTTAGGTTGCAGAAAGTGATAGAAAGGCAGTGTCTTGATCAAGAACAGTACCTCCTTGGGTAACACAACCACATTCTGAATGAACTCATGATCTACAACTTGCCACTCTTGTTTCTCCTCCACATCCACATGCAATGTGCGGCTGTTGGCCAATTGATTTGCCCCAAGAATTGGAAGAAAAGCATCTCCAAAACATGTATCTCAATCAATTTTTTGAGATAAAAAATCTGCATTTCAACTCACACTCACCTGGTGGTGTGCTAGAGACAAGGAACCTGGTGATGACGAGCACAAAGATCACCTTATAATTCAACCACCAAAGGATTATGCACAAAAGCCACCCCTATAGAGCCAGAAGTGAATTTTAAAAAAGCTTCAAATGGCAATAATAAATATTTTAATTCCAAAGATCAAGATGTGCTTGCATGAAGGGAGTAACTAAAGTTGAATCTAGGGTAATGGGCTTAATTCTCGCCCGGGTCTTTAATTCTGGCCACCCCTAGCCCAAACCATGTCCATGTGATAAATGGAAAATTATATGGCAATTTTTTAGCAGGTTTTATGGCACTTTAAGTTATGATTCATCATTTTTTTCAATCACAAATCTAGCTATTTAGAAGAAAAGGAATTCATTCTATTTCATCTGTATTCCTGAGTTTAGAAGAGAGCTTAATAAAATTGTAGGAGCAAGAGATTTGTTGAGTTTAGCTATTCATTAAATTGCATTTCATCATAGGGTCAAAATATCTCAAGAGTGGGCAAAAAAAAAGTGAAAAAGTTGGAAAGAACACATTGAGGTATGCCACTCTTTTGAAGAAGAAAAACATTTATTTCTTAATAATTTCTTAGATCCTATCACAAGATTTACTATTCAATCAATTACAAAGCTCAGCTAGCACAATATGTGTACACAAAGCACATCGCATGCCATTTCCTTGTTTGGTCAAAAAGTTATAACAAGAAACTAGCATACTATAGGGCAAAAGAACACAACTTTCAAGAGCTCGTGTGCAAACACTCCCAATTCCCAAAGGCTGCCCCATTCTGGGCTGTCCTCAACAAAAGGTAACTATCTGTTTCCATTTCAGATTTTTAACTAGACTTGCTTCTAGCCCGTGGTGCAGAGAAGTTTGGCAGCTCCTGTCCCTGAAAGTGCAAAGGTAAAAGATCATCAAGTTGAAAGAAAAAGAAATATTTGACTTCTTTACTGTTTGTCCATGTCTTGTAAGTCAACCTCCAGTCAAAGCATGTAGCCAGAAGCATGCAACTAGAACATGGAATGAAGAATCAATAAAGAAGGCTATGCATGAGGTGGAAGAGTATGGCATGTATGAAAGAAAAGTTACTCAAGAATTCAACATACCTCGAATGACTTTGTGAGATTGGTTAAGGGGATGTAGCATAGGACAACCAGGTCCTCCCACCATTCTTACATCATCGGAAGAAGAGTCTCTTGCATCTCTGGTGAAAGCTCGAGCTGAAATTGATTATCCACTCACTTTCAATCAACTAAAAGATGCAGCAAAGCTGTTAGTTGCTAGCAAAGTAACTACCTAGATAGAAGGAGGACCAAGTCTAAAATGGTGCAGAGGTTTTATGAAAAGACATCTAGAGATCAGTAGCAAAGTCGCTAAGGCCTTGGAGCTGCAACGAGCAAAATCCTTGAATTAAGTAGCTGTGGCAAAATTCTACAAAAACTTGGAAGCAACTTACACTAGAAACAACTATGAGGCAGATCACATCTGGAATGCTGATGAAACTGGCATTTGAGCTAATCATTTTGGAGGTGTCAAAGTGTTGGCTGCCTAACGTGCAAGATCCTACTACCGAATCGTTAAAAACAACATAGAGCATGTGACTGTTCTAGTGGCCATAAATGTAGTAGGTCGACAAATACCTAACTTTTATATCTTCAAAGGTGAGCGAAGGATGCAGAATTGGATTGCAAATTGTGAAGTTGGAGTTGCATTCGCCATCAGCAAGAAAGCCTGGATGATAGACAACTTGTGGCTATAGTGGCTTGAACACTTTGTGAAATTAGTACCTGGTGGATGCTTGCCTATAAACCACCATGCTCTCATTGTTGATGGCCATGGATCCCATGGCACAAAGGTTGCACTTGACATAGCAAGAATGTTAGGTGTAGATGTGATTCTTCTTCCAGCACATACTTCTCACCACATGCAGCTGTTAGACATTGCATGTTTTGGGCTATACAAGCGTTACTTCAAGCAATGCATGGATGAACATAGTCTTGGACATCTAGAACACAAAGTCAATTGTCAAGATCTCGCACAATTATCTAGTAGAGCCATGGCTATGGCTTTAACACCTGTAAACATCTAGTCCGGTTTTAGAGCAAGTGGTTTATGGCCGTTGAACAAGAATGTTATGGACACTCACTTTGGTCCAAGTACACTCCATACAGTATCACTCAACGACTTTGAAGCAAGCTTCAAAAACACTTTGGAGGTGGAAGACCAAGAAATTGGCAGCCACCTTAATCACAAACTAGAACTTGAGCAAGATCTAGTGCAGCCTAAGGAGCATGAGGATCCAGTGCAAACTAAGGTCCATCTATAGCATCCAGTGCAACTTGAGCAGCAAGCAAGCAGTGATCGTGACTAGCTTGAGCATCATGAACTTCCTAGACAACTTGAGCAACTAGGTAAAAAGCACTTCTCAATTCTCATTCACTTACAACTTTGTTTCCTAGGAGCTTCGCTAGAGCATCGAGTTGAGCAATGTGAGCAACATGTGGATGTGCCTGGATGACAATCAGAAAACAACAGGGTGGCATACCTGCATGCAAAATTATTTTCAAGGGTGCAAAGTCGTCCTCGACTTGGACCAGTGTTGCAAGCTAGTGCTAGAATTGTTTTAACAAGTCCAAAATTCACTAGTGTTGTTGAAGCAATTGCCACTGCAAAAGAAGCACATGAGAAGCAGAAAAAATTGGAAGCAATTGAAAGGGCTACAAGGAAAAAAGGAAAGAAAAAAGCAACAATAAAAAAGAAAGAAGCAGCAGCCATCAAGAAAAAAGAGAGGGAAGAAGTAGCAACCAGAAAAGTTGAAGTAATAGGGAAGAAAAATTTGGAAGCCTTGGAAAAAAAGGGAGAAAGAAGAGGAAGCAATGAGAAAAAAACAAAAAAGAGAAAGAACAAAGTCTTGGAATCTTTAATGCCAAGTAAACACCAAAAATAAAGGTAAAGAATTTACTTGTTTTCACTCTAATATTTTTGGGCTTGCTTGTAGTTACCTGGAGAATGTTATTGTCCCATGCCGCCCTCACTCCTCCTCACAGCAACAAATGGATGATGTTAGAGCCATTCATGGACAAAAAATTGGGCCATAAATGGACAAATATTAGACCATAAATGGACAGACTTAGGATAAGTTTAGACTTTTTGGGTAATGAGCGGCTTTTAAAATTTTGTGAGTAGTGTTTTCTAAGAATTAGTTTATAAGCAGTAATCATATAAACTTTTTTATTATACCTTTACGTACACAAATTATATATAAAATAGATGAATTCGTACATTATTTTATTAACCCTGGCAGAAATTGGGCCCGTTACCCTAATGGAAACTTGCTCTACTAAGAAAAAAAAACAAAGTGGCACAACCTTGTTAAAAGGTTAGGATCTAAGATATGGAGATTAGTAAAGGTTAAAAAGAGTATTCCATCATAAGTGATTTAAATGAAATTTATGCAAACATCATTATTGCTCAACTCTACTCCAAATGACCAAGATTGCAAAAGTATAAGAGTGAGAAAGAAAAAAGATGGTAGTACATAAAGTGCAAACTCTTGCTACTAAGGCTAACATGGATGTTTTAATGATGGAAGCTATTCTCAAAAGGATTTAAGTATAAAGGATTTTAGTTGATGGTGGTGTAACCATATATATCATGAGCAACTGAGTGATAGAGAAACTTGCTTTGAAATATACTCAACCCTTGAGGTAGAAGATCAAAGTGGCAAGTGATCATCAAGTGAAGCCAATTGGAATGATTATTAATCTTTTCATAATAGTTTATGGGATATCCACCATAGTCAACGTGCATCTAAAGAAAAATAGTGATGGTTATCCTAAATTTTGAATTTTCAAAAATTTTATAAATATATTTATTTTATTGGCTATGTAAGGTATATACCAATAATGATTATATGTAATGAGAAGAAGCAAGTTAATGTAGCTGTGCAATAAAATCTTAAAAATGTGCTAAAAGAATCTCCCATAAGCAATGATAATAGCTATGATTCATGGAATAGTGACTATGAACCAGATTCAAAAAATGGTCTTGAGGTGAATAATCTATATCCTTACAAGTTATGCTAAAGATTTCTAAACAAATAGAACCTCAAGCTAGCATTATGAAAGGAGATCAATTTTTGCAAGAAAATGTGGACAAATATAGCTTTTATATATAAGTAACTAAAGTTTTCATTCTACTTTAGTCACTTAACAACGCCTTTGACCACTTGGAAAAATTTCACTTATAACCTTTGTAAGTTCTTATTTGCCTAGGGTATTTGCTATTCAACCTTAAGACCACACTAGCTTCACATTTAGTCCAAGTGCTATACATGTTTAATCTTAATTTAGACACCCAAAGGTACCATTGATATCTTAACCCATTATGCCAAGGCTCTTATCTTTTTACCCTTGTCTAATTGATAGTCTAAAATCATCTATACCATGTCTTGTCTCTCCAAAATTAGGCCATACATCCATGAGTGATCATTTCATGACCACACTTTAGCATCCTTATGATACCCCAAGATATAGAGAATATCATTTCTCAATATCCTTCCTTTAGTAAATGTATATATATATTACCTCATATCCTATAAAAATTAAAACAACATTAATAGAGCACTCTTAAAAGGTGAAATTAGCAAAATTATGAGCACAAACTCCTTAGGCTGTCTACATCTAGATGATTCCACTATGAAACTTGGAGCCACTTGCTATACTCTGTGATATATAAAATTTGCCATAAAGCACTCCACCACCAACATACTTCTAATGCCAAAACAATGTTTAATTGTGATATGACTCCAACTTGTACATTGCTTGTGAGGTGTGAACTTCCTCCAACTCATGGTCAGAGCATGCTACCCTACTTGTCCCATGCTCCCACATGAGACAAGTGTGCTAACCCATCTTTAAAAGAGTCCTAGCCCTGCTATAGGGATTAGAGAATTTCCACAACCTCTACTAGAGTAAATTTCCTTTATATTTGTCATTAGAGAAGAAATATATAAATCCTCTACACATGCAACATTAAGTCACTTTTATTGGCTATTAGCCCTAATTATAGTAGCAATCCCTGCCACTAGATCCAAAAATCCTCCCTTCCCAATCATCCCAAAGCAAAATACTATACATAATATTTCAAAAAGACTCTAGAAAGTTGGGAACTTTTTCAAGTCTTAGTTGCTAAAATCACCCCTAAAGTGAGATCTACCTATACCAATCCTTGACCACTACTGTCTCTATTATATGTCAAGGCAAATAAAATTATATAAATCTTGGTAAGAAAATCTATTTCTAAAGCTTTTGCAACTATCCATTCGCTATCAAAATAACTTTAGAGCCTCCTAAGACTACAACACTTTACCAATGCCAACCCTAGAAGCCTTAGCTGCAAAGGGCCCAAGAATTCTAATTCTGGAGTGCAAGCTAGGGTTGTTTGGATCACTCAATCTCAGATCTAAATGAAGTGCCATTGCTAAAAGTGCTTCTTGCCACTTAGTCGTGAAGTTAAATTGAGAAAAAGAGTGAAAACCAAATTGTAAGAGCAACAAAAGGAGAAAAAGAACTTATCCTCCACCATAGCTACTCTGGCAAAGTTAATGAAGGATTGGTGATGTTGGCAACATCCCTCTTCCTTGCCTCTATTAGTTCTTAAGCTCAATTTCCCCCTAAAACCAAAAGCCCCAATAAAGACAACGTGAATGCTAGATCAAGAGCCTATTGATGATGGTCAAGGATATAATAATGCTCTTTCACCACACTTGTATCAGCAAGAAGTAGGGTTAATGCCTCAATTGAGACAACAATATGACTTTTATGGGCATTTTGGGCATGAAGAGGACCGATGCTACTACTTAGTATATTGTGGATAATCTCAGAAGTTAGTTCCACAATAGCAAATTTTCCAGCAAAGGCCATTACCAAATAATACTCGCTTAGTAGGTGGTGCATCTTCATAGAGTGGTAATGTATCATCTTCATAATAACACCAAGTTTTGCAGGATATGAAGGGGAAAGGTGTCAATCTAGTGGGCTTCTCCTCCACTCCAAAGAATTTTTTGGATGAACACATTGGCTGCAATAATAAGGGCAATAACTTTGTTGAGGGACAACAGCGATGGCTTGGAGAGCTCTCCCGTGAGAGTTGGAGAAAGCTTTTGGATGGTGGAGAAGGTTGGCTAAACTATAGGAATAGGGCTAGGATTATATGGTTAAGGTTGGCTTTATTTAGTTGAGGCTACCATGATTGTCAACCATCAAGAAGTTGGTATAGGAATGATCTCTAGCAAGTTTTGAGATGTTGTGGAGTTTATAGAAGTGGATCATGGCTCTCAACCTCTCTTGAGTAGTCAAGTGGATGCAATGACTTCCTTAGATGCTTCCTATGCTTTGACATGTGAAAAAGCTTGTGAGAAGAAATGCTTGATCAATCAGTCCTAATGCAAAGTAAGGTGGTATACAAAGACAAAATGCTAATAAACATATTCTTTAGAGATAAGAGTAGAGCTAGAGCAGTAGTATCTCTCAACAACTCCAAGTGTGGAAGATACACACATTCCATAGATGGAGATGTCTCATGCTTTATAACAACACTAATCATACTCACTAGTTGAGGACTTGAAATTGATGCAGCCAAACATGAGTTTTCTATAACTTCTCCAATTAACTCCATAGATGTTGGATTAGCTCCTAGGCCTTGCCAACAAACCACCTCTCTTCCAACAACACATTTAGCAAGAGCTCAAGTGTGCATAAATAGCAGTAAAGCTGGTGGAAGTTCATCAACTCGGGGATGATATCACCTCCTACATGATGCTTCACTTGGATAAGAGCATTCATCAGGAATGAGGATTGGCATGCTCTTTGATTGGCTTCAGACATGTTTCATTACTCATCTAGACTAACCAAAGTTTTAGATAGGGTTTCATTATTATCTACAAGTTATAATCACAACTAAATTTAAAATGAACAAGGAGCAAACCCTAAGCCAACCTCCCAACCCTTCAATTCTTGTTCATTTCAAATTTAGTTGTGGCAGCTTTTAATCCCATAGGCCATGGAATGAGGTTGGCCTGGCACATAAGGGCATCTAGGACCTTATGGAACGGTTTTTATCCTATTCTACCTCTCTTAGCAAGCAGCAATTTTTAGTATTAATGTTTACTTCAACATTGCTATAAAGACCATATAGCTAATTGTTTTTAAGGGCTCTTTAGCTATTGATTGAATGGTTTTTCTAACCTTCTATTTATCCACTCATGTAGCACATTCCCTTTTTTTATCTTCTCTTTTGCTTAAACTAATTTTGGGAGTCAAAGGTATTTGTAATGCAATGTTTTACATGTTCTGAGTTCAAGATCTAGGTTTTAAACTCTTTTATTAGTTTGCTTTTTGGTTTTCTTAAGCAAACTTGTAGGAGGACTAAGATGGTAATGAATATACTTAGAATATGCTTGGATATTCTTGGATATTTTATCATCCAATGGTGGTCATTTAGATTAATTTCATATTTATAATTTATAAACATGTTTATAATTTATAAACTTTTCTAACCACTTTGTATCATCATGAGCATACGTGGTTTTTGGAGCATGAGCCAAAGAAACTGTGTAATGTATAGTGCATTGGTTAGGCTCTATGTCCATAATGGCAATTGCAAGGGAGCTCTCAAAGTTCCACTGCCAAGGCCCTCAATCTAGGATCTGCCATGAAGCAGAGAATCTGGAGCCAAGACTGGATGGATGAAGCAGCCAGTGATCCACATGAAGGGAAGAATGAAAAATAGGAGAAGCGCTCATAGAGGCCTCCCAGCCTCAATTGTGACAAGCATGAAGCATTGAAACCAGCTCAGGGATTTGAGTAGTACCCCCTCGAGATCAATCATGATGCTATCGTCGTTCCCGGCAGCTACATTGTCCACTGGCTCCAATGGATTGCTCTTGTCCCTGGGAAGCATCAAGAAAATCATATTTGGACTAGTGAATTGATTGAGAATTGGCTGTTTGAGCTGAGAGCCACGATCCAGGATCAGAAACCCACTATGGTGGTACTGATTGATTGCCCAGAATCAATCAATCAACCTGGAATGCATCTATGGATGGAGCTTAGATCTTCCTCTGTATGGCTCCCTATTATGTGAGTGGGCAGTGGGTAGAAAACAAAGATCAGTGGAGGACAATCTTTCTATTCCTATTCATTCCTCTTTTCTAAAGCGACCGATGGAGGGAGATTGTAGCAGCTGAGGAGTACAGTTAGGCTGCTTCTAGCTTCAGCTTGGTTGATGATGAGAAGTATCTGGCAAGGATGTTTACAAATGAGGAGAGCCAATGCACGAAAAGGTTGAAAAGGTTCAGAAGGTTTGTCACCTGCCGAATTGGTTTATTGTCTACCGTAACCCTAAGTTTGGCAAGTTGACGGATTTTAATTTTTAGCTCAAAGTTATATTCTTTTATCTTCAAAGTGAAGTCTAGTTTATTTTTGGATCTTTTTACTAGTATAAATTAACTAGAGGTAATTCTGTTTAATCAATCACATAGATATGTCAGATTTGGATTGTGCTATGGATATTGTTCAGTCGTCACCGGCTGAGGATTTGTCTACAAAATCAAATTCTTATGAAGGTTTGGTTTTTCTCTTTATTCCTTAGTATTTCTTGATTTATTTCTCTTTGGTTTTGTAGTTTCACAAGCAAAGAGGACAAAGTTGACCATCCTAAAAGCCACTATTGCATCACTTGTCTTTGAAAAAGAAAATTCAACCAAAATTCTTGAGCTGAAGGTTTTATCTCCGTATGGTTTTGAAATCATTTTTTTTTCTGTAGTTTTGATTTGCTTTTTGCCTAGGTATGGAACTTATAAAGTTTATCTTGCAAAGAACACTCTGCAAAGTGCAAAATACTTAACTTATATAATAGATTGTACAGATATGCATGGCTTGCAAACTTTAACTGTATATGGTGATTCATCCATGTGTGCACGATTATATAATAAATTTATGGTTGGTAAATGTTTCTCACTTACAAGGTTTGTAATTTTTTTAAAAAAAAATTAACAAGATTATAATTCTCTCACTACAGATGAGTTGAACGACAGAAAAACCCAGTTTACCACCATGGAACTTCAGAAAAAGTTCTTTATATTACAGATTCTTCTATCATTCAAATTATAGATGATTTTGATGTTAAATTAAGATTACAGCCAACTAGAGGAGCTTCTATATCATCTTTAATGGCTACTAGAGTTTATCCACAAGCTATACATGCTGTTGTAATCAACACTAGTGTTTTTCCTAAAATAAAGATTGCTTCTTCTGATAATCCTTTGGACGTAACTATGGTAATGTTTTTTCCTATTTAATTTTCTATTTCTAAGATATTTTCACAGCTCTATATGCATCTGGAGCATGAAGAGCAATATCATCATATTGTAGCAGATTTATATGCTGTGTATATGCCAAAGTTTTTATATTTTAATATTATGAAAAACATGAGTGCATCAGGTGATTTAGCAACACTTGGAAGTACTTTATTTTTGCCACTAGTTGATTCAAACGAAATTTAGAGGCTCAATGAAGTTTATAAAACACACCGTGGTCTCACTTCTAAAGACAAGGTAATGTAAATTGTTTACATCTACTTTCAACTCTAACTTCCAATTATACAGATTAGTGGATATTTCATCCCTGACAACTAATAGAGTCTCACTCAAGCTGAAAGTCTTTGCTCATTTTGCTCTTTCACAATGTTAAAGCAGAGAGAAGATAGTTTTGTTGTTTATGCAAAGTGTAAAGGGCATTCCATCCCTTGTAAATCAGCTACAATAACTGGTTTTATTATATCAAATGACATGATGGAATATAGAGTTACAGTGCGTGATAAAATGGTGGATAAAATTTATAATTTGGATGAAGGGTCTATGGTCAAGTTTGCTATGGAGTCTCCAGAAAAGATTGTTATTTATCTATCTTCAAAACCAACAGGATTCTTTCTATTGAATGAGGCAAATATTATTGTCCATTTTGAGACACCAAACAATTCGGCCATGGAAATTGCCAACAACCAGAAATAGATACAATTGTCTCTTGTCTATTTTTCAATTGCTTTCTCTATAATACAAATATCTATTCATGAAATCTTGCAATGCTTCTCTTAACAATTTCTAGATTTCAAAGCACACAAACTAGAAATCCCATGGCAATGACTCACAAGATTGCTGCTAATTGCATTGCACAATCAATTAGAGAACTAATATATGAGAAACACAAGCTACCTTTGAAAGCCCCTCTTAGGTAATCTACCATGTTAACATTGTACGCCTAACACCAGAATCCAGGAAAATGATCATTGTGCATCTGGCTAGAGAGTTCCTTAAGGGCTTCAGAGAAGCTAGGTGAAGAATGTGGTGTATTGCTTTCTATACTAGATGCTAAACCCTATCTTGCAGTAAATGTGCAAGAAAATGAACGCGAAAGAGCTTGAGCCACAAGCAATTCCAAATTTCAGCTTTGTTGTTGATTTGTTTGACCTAAATGCTTGAAGCCGTGTACGACATTGACATGGTCACTAAAAGTCCTTGTATCTTTGACATCTCTTTGTCACAGAGCTTGCAGATCGCTAAACTAAAGCTCTTGCTTCTGAATGACCGTGCTCTTACTGGATCCTACTGGATAACTTACAAAAGAAAAACAAAATAGCTTAGAAGAAAGTTAAATGGGAAGGCACACATACATCAAAGGTTTGTTTTGGTTCTTGGCTCTGGATATCCATCTCTGGCAATGTTGAGCTCTCCTTCACCCTATAGTAGCTCAAAAGAAATCATTTCAAGTAAAACCTACATCAAGGTATATAAAAAAAATGTTTTAATGAGAAAGAAAGTTACAAACTAGTTCAAACCATCTTTGAGTCCATTGACTTTTCTGGGACTTGTCATTGGACGTGTGAGGGTTTTCCACAGCCAACCCTGTAAACTGAAAACATCATCCTAGATACCAGTCTCCATAGTGAGAACAATGTTACTTGTTTGTGGAATCATCCTACCTAGTCGAAGATATCTCATTTGACATTTTGAATAACTTTCTTTGGACTTGGCTACCTTGTCTAAGGCTGTCACTGTCAGTAGAGCCTGAAGATGCTCTACTGATAGTGAGAAAAAGAAATCATTTCAAGTAGAACCTGCATCAAGGTATATAAAAAAAATGTCCTAACGAGAAAGAAAGTTACAAACTACTTCAAACCATCTTTGAGTCCATTGACTTTTCAGGGACTTGTCATTCGACATGTGAGGGTTTTCCACAACCA
>NW_003314295.1:1531960-1534557 GCF_000143415.4 Selaginella moellendorffii | reverse complement strand
ATAAATATTATTATAAATATGGAATAGCCAGACCCCATTATATTTATAATAGTATAAAAAAATTACAAGAAACTGAACTATATAAGAAAAATAAAATTAATATAGATGAAAACTGGTTTCAACAAGCACAAAATTTAAACAATATAGATAATAACGCACAAATAATATTAGAAAAACAAATTACAACAAGAATTAAATGAAGATGATGAAAGTGTAAATCTTATAGACAACCCTGATAATGAGATATTACCAACAGATACTATGGTAATTAGCTTCTTAGATGCAAATCAGATAGATAATTTTAAAAATAAAGTTTTAGTTATAGCACCTGGTCAAGGACAACACCCATTAGGATTATTTGTAGATGAAAATACTGAAGAAATGGCATATCAAAAACTATTTGGTGGAAAACCAAGACCATTAGACATAAAAAGTAAATTTACATATCAAGAAATAATCCAATGAGAATTAATGAATGAGGATAGAAAATTTGCATGACATATTGAACATATATTTACAGCAGCAGTAAAAACTGAAATCAAATTTGTTAATCAAAATGTTGGTTTTAGATTAAGAAAATTTACTTATGAAGGAAGAAAAATCACATCAAAAGATGTGGTTGTAAATAAAAATATGGATAAAATATTAAAGTTAAACATAGGTTTTAGAGTTTTAAGAACATCACTAGATAATTTAGAAGCACTAAAAAAAGATGCATTTGCCATGATAAGACAATTAGGACCACCAACACTATTCTTAACTCTTATTTGTTCAGAAAGACATTGGGAACCATTTATAAATGCTTTAAAACATTTAAATACAGATATATTACAAAAAGAAGAGATATAAAATTTAAATGAAAAAGAGAAAATATATAAAATACTAAGAGCTGATCCAATCACCACAATACGATATTATGCACATAAAACATCAGCATTTAGAAAATTATTAATGTCCAATTATCACATATTTGGAAGGGAAGTAAAAGACTATATATTTGTAACACAATTTCAACAACGTGGTACACCACATGAACATGCACTAATATGGTTAGAAAATCCACCACAAACATTAGAATAAATAAAAGAATATGCTAATAAAAATATATGTACTGATTCAGAGAAACTACCAAATAATATAAAAGATGTTCAAACTCATAAACATAGAAAAACATGTAAGAAATATAAAAATATAAATTGTATATTTAATTACCCAATTCCTCCAATGCCACAAACAGAAATCTTAGAGCCTATAAAAGACATTACAAAGCATGAAAAGGATTCATATACAATAATTTACAAAAAAATAAAAACAATACTAGAAGATAAAACTATAGATCTAAAAGATTTAGAGTTTGATGAATATTTAAAAATAATAGGAATAACATATGAGCAATATAAAGCTACAATAAAATCGACAATAACAAATACAAAAAAAGTTTATAAACGAAAACCAAAAGACATAAACACAAATACTTTTAATAACAAATTATCAAATCTGTGGCAATCAAATGTAGATATACAAATTATTCTTGATCCATATGCAGCAGCATCATATTGTTTATCATATATTGCATGTATTGAAATAGAAATAACAAAGACATTTGTTAATTGTATTTAAAAAATGCCAAAAAGAAGGAATAAATGCATTTAATAGAGTTCAGTTATTAGGAAATAGCTTCATACGTGGTAGGGAAATGCTAATTCAACAAGCACTTGTTTTAATATTGTCAATCCCATTTCATTATGTGTTTAGAACTGTAAAGTTTATTGATACTAAACCACAAGAACATCGAACAAAATGATTAAAAATGAAACAAGACCTTGTAAAAATGCAAGAAGACGAAACAGACATAGCAGTACCTGGATTAATTGAAAAGTACATGCAAAGACCAGAAGAATTAGAAGATTTAACATTAGCAGAGATAACAACTAAATATATAATTGAAAAAGAAGTAACAACATGAAAACATAAAAAAAATCAATATAATTAGATATATAAACTTTAGTAAAGAAAAAAATCCAGAAAAGTGGGCATTTGAAAGATTAATCTTACATAAAAAATTTAGAAAAGAAGAAGATCTTAAAGAAATGTACACAACATATATGAATGCATATGAAGCAAATATGGAACAAATAAATGAAAAACAACATCAATACATATATAAAAAAGTAACAAATGAGAGTGAATTTGATTGGGAGAATCCAGAACAAGAAGCAAATAAAATATTAAAAGAACAAGCACAGTATATACAAGAAATAAACACAAACCAAACAGATGAATTTGATATAGGGAAAGATTTATTAAAATTTGAAAATTAACAAAAAATTAAATTTAAATATAAAAGATAAAATTTTAACAAATACAACAATTATAATACAAGATGAATACCTTATGGAAACTAGTAAATATCACCAATTATTAAGAACTCTTAATAAAAAGCAAAGAATAATACATGATGAATTCATATTGAAAAAAATAAAACAACCTAACAAACAATTGTGCTTATTTTTAACAGGAGGAGCAGGAACTGGAAAATCAATGCTTTTAAATACACTTATAGAAACACTCAAATGGTATTATAAAACAAACCAAGA